>NW_028296637.1:0-200660 GCF_055471065.1 Atractosteus spatula | reverse complement strand
CATTACATTTATTCCAGAGGCTCTTGAGGCCCTGGAGACTGGGACCCATAGGTGGGGTAGGCGATTGTCCTCTGATCGCTTACCAAATTGTTATAAAATAATCATTTTCCCACCCACGGTCGGGCCTGTTAAGTTACATAACTTGAGTACATACGTGGGATAAAGTTAAGGAACACCAATAACACAGAGCTTACACTCAGAGACAGACTTTAACAGGACATCACAGTCTAATACCAATACCAGCTTCATAAGAAAAGGCACCGAGGTGGAAGGTCCCGACTTCATTATTTATACGCAAAGGCGCTTGAGGAAAGACCAAAAAAATCAGAAATGTCAAACTTTCTCTAGTCCACTACAAACAAAATAATTTAGACATGTTCTTCTATTGAGCACCCTGATTCATTTTAAAAAGTACAAGAAAGAGGCTGCTGAAATGAGACTAGCAGAATTGATGACCTGTTCCTTAAATTACAGACCTGTCTCTTAGTTTTACTTGAGTGCTGTAATACTTGCATTCCACCACAAGAGGGAAGCATTGGTTATTTTTGGTTACAATCAAATAACAGTTCTTGAATACTGCACTTCAAACTCAGGTTAAAGCTCTGCGTTGTATAAATATGGCACTTCACTACACGTATCAGACTGCTGTTGAAAGAGGGTTTTTTTCTACACCCACTCCCCTTGTCTCTATAACTCCAAAAGATCTAGAATCGTCGCACCAGTACAATTACCTGGGTTTACAAAGCAAACCCTTTTTTTCCCCAGAGCATGTTTTACTTCCCCTCTGCCCTGGGAATGAAGCAATTCTGATTATTTAAAGGCCGGTTTAGGTTAAGCAGCCAAAAGACTCCTGTGCTTCACAGTCGACAAACAAAAACAATAAATATGTGGCTAAGATCACGTAGGATTCAACTGACGATAATTCAGAGAAAAAGGAAAAAAGGTGCAAAGATGTAGGTACCTGAGTAGTAACCACTCTTAAGTATTGTTTAAGACTTCCAGCGCTTAAATATTCATAACTAAGTAGGAAACAAAATACTCATCTTTATTGGTGTGTCACAGAGAAAGCAAGCAGGCAGGTACAACTGTAGAATGAACTACTGGTACCTCACAGCTGACACTTTCCTAACTAAAACATGTTCAACGTGCAGTAAATGCAGCCTCTGAGAAAACAAATTTGTCAATGAGACCTCTCTGAGTTTACTGAACAGTGCTACCCTAGTGTAGCAGGACCCCTCAGGCCTGCTTCAGAGTGCCTGCCCGATCCAAAAAGCATCCCCCTGCGCTGGCCCTTCACGAGGAAAACCTATTGAGTTACCCTGCACCCTGGTATAGCTGTGTTCTTGGCAATGGACTGAAGATAAAACACTGGTGTTTGCAAAAGTCCCAGCTGAAGGGCTGGTCGCCAAAACCTAACACTTCGAGACAGAAGCCAGAAATCAAACCGTGTTACTTGGTTTCCTGTTTTCCACAGAACTGTTACAATAAGGTCTCAAACACCAAAGCCTTGAACTTCAGCCCAGTAATTTGTAAACCCATTTTACCAAAAGTAATACCTGGGGTTGAAGTTTCAGAAGCGAACATCCAGACGCCCAGGCAGGCCACGCCCCTGAAGCTAGCTCTGACTCGGGGGCTCTGTGCATGTGAAGTTCAGGGGGACCTTGGCCTGGATTTCCTCCACCTGCGTCTGCACTGCCTGCACCCACCGCGCCAGGTCTGCCTGCAGGGCCTGCGCCCCCTCCGCCAGCTGCTCCTGCCGGCTCGCCACCTCCGCCAGGAGCTGCCGGTTCTTCCTGGCCCTCCGAAGCCCCTCGCAATCCGTCTCCGCGTCCCGCGGGGCCGCGCGCTTGCCCTGCATGTACCCCTCGAACTCCTCGGCGCTCAGGTTCAGGGCCGGGCCGTCCAGCTTCTCGATGAAGGCCACAGCGCAGCACTGCCGGGAGAGCAGAGACCTGGCTTCAGTTTTAAACAGTTTCTGGGTGAACAGACAGGACGCGACATAGACATATGATACACAAGATGATAAAAGGAACGTCAAATGGTTAATTTTTACAGGACTTGCTTACAGTACACATGTGGTTCATTAATTTTTAGTTTCTTCTTGCATATACAGTCTCGTGAAAAGCATTCACCCCTTCCTGCATTTTCTTCCTATGGAATATTGACAGTGCTTCATGTGGGTCCTAATGATGTATACAGACAGTCTGAGTGAACAAATAACACCAACATTTGGTACTTGTTTCATTAATTTCAGGAACAGTCATCCAACTTCTAGTGTCCCTGTGTGTAAAAGTCCCCCCTAGTTCAATCAATTCAACTAAAAGGCATAACTAAGGCGGTCTGTGTGAATACTTGATTAAGTAACCGGGGCTTATTTGCATCAGCCCTGCTCGGTGTAAAAGAAACTCAGCTGTTCATCATCGTCATCGTCACCAGTGAAGCCCCACCCATACAGACCCTCAGAGCCACGCCACGCCCCGTTCAAAAGAGATTCCTGAAGGTCGTCGCGGGAGTGCGCCAGTCTGGGGACGCTCTGGGGAAGCTCTGGGCCGCAGAGGCCCGCGGTCCCGCAGCTGGACTCACCAGGTTGGTGAAATAGTAGCCGGACGCCCCGGCCATGAGGCTGTGCGGCAGGCCGAAGCGGGTGATGTACTGCGTGTTGGAGTGCAGCCGGGGCGGGCTGGCCTTCAGCACCACCAGGATCATGCCGGACAGAAGTCGTCGGCGCTCGCCGGCTCCGAGCTTCTGGAGGCCAGCACCCGGAAGACACTCTGGTTGCACTTGGAGACGCAGGCCAGCTTGTCCTGCGGCGCTCGCCGGGCGTCCATCTCGATTATCGCTGCCGAGAGCAGGGGGCGAAATGCCTTCATCGTACGGCCACTGGGGTTCGGGAAGTTTCAGAATCTCTCTTCATCCACTAATGTTCTAATCGCTGCTTCCAATTCCGAGTCACAGGAGGAGCTGGAGTCTATTCCAGCAAGGAACAGGCACAGGGCAAGATACAGCCTGGACCGGACACGCACATACTCACAACTGGGCCAGCATTCCCAGAAGCCCGTTAACCTGCCAGTATGTCTTTGGACTGTGGAAGGAAACTGGAGCACCCAGAGGAAACCTAAGAGAGCATGGGCAGGCACTCCACACAGACAGCACCCCAGGCCTGTAATTGAACCCAGGGCCCCAGCATTGTGACGCAGCAATGCTGACCATTGGTAGAGTATAAGAGTGGCTAACTAGCTACAGCCCCATGTAGGACAGTGACAGCTACTCAAAGTGTTGACAAGACAGGTGATCCTGGTGTTCAGGACTATTACACATTCAAGGCATAGATACATTTGAAGGCGTTCCAGGAAGTGAGTTTAATCAGAACTCTTGAGCACAGATCGCTTATGTGCTCAATGAAAAGTCATGCTCAGTGGCCTGGCCAGACATGATGCCCTGATCCTGTCTGACACTGGTAGAGAGCCACTGGGGTCACTGGGTTCCATGAATGTGCAGGCCTTCAAGTGGTCGTCTATCAAAGACTATTATACAAAGCTGTCTGGTTTTGTGTGCACTTTACCCTGTTGTTCTGTAAAAATAAATTCAAAATAGCACAATGGAACGTACCAGCTGAACAAAATAATTAAAAAAGCCTAAGATATCGAACGGAGATGGTGAGGACAGAACAGCATAAGGCATAGCATCTACATACATTTCAGTGCACAACAACAGAGCCATATTCTGTTATTAATCAGTGAGAAATTAAAAGTTACCTTCTTAAAAAAAAACTCACCTGTGATGGCAGGCAGGAGGGCGTCACTGTTGACCTCTAACCTCTCCTCTTTAATGGGAACATGAAGCATCTGAGGGGTCACCCAGCTGAGAGATCTGTGGAAATAGCAGTGGCAAAGATCAGCTTAGTAACTAGTTAGGCAGTGTAGATGTAATAGTAAAAGGCTGCTTCAGACATTCCTAAACCTAATACAGAAGGAAAGACCTCTGTCCAATTATAGTCCACTTCATTAGAAAAACTCATGTGGTGATTTTCTGGACTCTGGGCCTAACCTTCAGTGGTTTAGCAGGTATGCAATCTGAGATACAAATTTTGTTTTAACCCACATGGCTTAAGGAATGATATCTTGCCTTCCTACACCCTGTAAGCCTGAATGAGATTTTGACTTTAAGGAATAATTTCAGCCTATTTGTGTAAATTTCCTCCAGAGGATTAGCTGTCCGCTTGGTGATGTATTCTGGGATTTTCAGCATCTGTTATGAACAACAGCCTATAAAAGGATGACTGTTACTGAGCTGTACTCAGCGGGCTTCCAGGTCTGTGGTCCGAGTCTCACCGGATCCTCCTCTGCAGAGCCAGGTCTTTCTGCTCATCGTCAGAGCTGTCGTGGCAGAACACCCACTTGTGCAGACGCGTCATGATCAGCTTTTCAATGTGCTCCATCATCTGCACCGTCTGCTCCTCGGAGAGGCCTGCAGGACAGAGGGGGGGCAGCAGCTCGAGCCCGAGGGAATCCCACACCCTTCCTCCAGCTCACTGCATGTGCACAACCAAGCCACAGCCAAGCGCTCTTTCAGGCGTGCAACAGGCATTCCTCTCACACGTATCGGTTCTGTGCTCCACAGAACCTTTGGGTTCAATCGGTCAGTCTCTCTCTATGGGTACAGGCAACACGGCAGACTAGAACAGCACGAAAAAGACTTCTATCCCTTTCTTGACCAGAACAAATCCCAGATCTCAACTGTACCGAAAACTGTGTAACAAACTGTTTCAGCAAAGGTCTGGATCCAACACATCCAGCCCAATTTGCTGCAAAATCTGGCCCTTGTGTCACTACGCTACTGACAATCAACCAAACAAGACAGTTTATACATAAGGCCATTCAGTCCCGTCAGACACACAGCACATGAGACCATTCAGTTGTTCTTTAGTTAAATAATGGGGGCCAACCATAAGATACACAAGTTCATACAAAATTGTATTATACACCTCCAACTGCTTTTTACTCACTGCTGAAGTGTCCGGCGATACTCTGATAAAAATCCTGCACCAGATCCCACTGTTTCTGTACCAGCAGATCCTACAAAGAGACAGACGGGGGATCAGCCAATGCCAAGTTCTTCCAGGTTCTAAGCTCTTCATCTCAGTGACACTAGAAAGAGGTCTGCTGCCTCACCTTCTCAGAGAAGCAGTGTGAGAGGGCACTGGACAAAGCGTTAGCAGACCTGGGGCACAGTGGGCTAGAGGAGGAAGGAGAGAGTGGGGAGGGTGAGAGGTGGCAGGAGACAGGCTGTGAGTGACAGGCAGTCTGGGAGCAGAAATACAGATGGGAGACTGGCAGAGACGTGGACAGAGACAGGTAGTCGGTGAGAGGGGCTATTACATGGTAGGCCTCCATGGTGTTGACAAAGGCCGTGCAGCGCGACTACAGGCTCTGGGAGAACGGCTTGCACAGCAGCTTGAGGAAATTAGTAAAGTCTCCAGGCTGGAGGCTCTGAAACGCCTTTAGGGCAGCAGACTGGCTCTCTGTGGACTCTGGGGACAGAGAGGAGACAGATATTAGTAAAACCAAAAACCCTGCAAGGGGATGAAGGAGCTTGACTGGTAAAGCCCAGGCTCAGAGAGCCGCCCATTGATAAAAACAGAACAGCACAACTGACACTCACTTCAGAGCCAAACTAGATTTCACAGGAAATCTGTGAAACAAACACTGTCCTTAGTTTACTAGTCAGGTGATGGGTGAATTTAAAAGCCTGTGGCTCATTTTGAGAAAATGACGCCTTTGTGTTTTGAGCTATGTAGAGGACCATCTCACCGTTGGGTTTCTTCGGAGAGGAAGAAGGGCCCCAGAAAAGCCTCTTCATGGTGTTGACTCGTCGCCCCTTTTCTGTGCTCTTCTTCTCCTCGAACTTGGAGAAGGTGATGGCTGAGCCCCCTTCCACACCGGGGCTAGGGCTGTGGACACAAAACAGCAACCCCACACACGCTTAGCCATCGCAGAGCGAAGATCTACACACCCCAGGGCACACCGGCCACGGGAAGTCAGAAAGCAACGAGCGCATCCTGTAAAGTACTGGCAAGATCTAGGCAGGAAACTAATTCAGGGCAAACCAAACCAGCAAAATAAGTATCGGAGAACAAGAAGAAAGGGTGGAAGGTATTTGGAACAGAGAACCTAGCCATATACATGAAACAGATTCCCTGGGATCTTTTAAAAAAGGGTTGAATGAGATGATGTTCAATGCTGTACTAGCAACCAAACAAATGATGAGCCCAATGGTCTCTTTTCACTTGTCACCTTGTACCAAAAGCACATGCTTTCTTCAAATGTACACAGGCTGCGCACTGAAGCTCACATGTACACACAATCAATTAGTGCACACGTGAACCCCAATCTCTCTAATGCACAAGAGATAAATACACTCCTTATAAGAACACGGCACTGGAGGGATACAGAATTATGTCATCTTTCTCCAATACAGGGTTGAGGGGGAGCCGGAGCCTATCCTGTCAAGCAACAAATGCAAGTCAGGTCGCCAGTCCACCACACAGACACAAACACGCACTCACACCAGGGCCCGTTTTCCCAGAAGCCTAGCAGCTTGTCCTAGCAGCAGGTCTTTGGACTGTGGGAGGAAACCGGAGCAGCTGGAGGAAACCCACAAGAACGCAGGCAGGGCAAACTCCACAAAGAAACTCTCCTTGAATCGAACCCAGGGCCCCAGCTCTGCGAGGCAGCAACGCTGACCACTGCACCACCCTGCCGTCCAAACGTACATTCAAGATATATACAAGCTAACAGACGTGCTTGAAAAACACTTGAAAAGGTCAACACAAAAATCTTGTTCTGGGGATAAGTAGGGTCAACACAGGTGGAAAATTAGGAGAGGACAAGTAAGAACTGCTTACACATAAATGTAGCTTATCGCAAAAAAAATATCCCTGTGTTCTCTCCTGTGCCTTAGGTGTTTCCATATCATTTAGAAATGAAAATGTAAGCCAGTGTGGCAAAGTACATGATCACATTTAAACCCAGAGCTGCTGTACTGGTTTCATGGCTCCATGAAACTGATAAAAAATTGCAAAGGTAGCTGCATGCTCTCATCTGGAGGATTTCAGCGTACAAACGCGTACATTTCTTTACTAAAAACCTAGAGGGGAGCAGGGATAATATCAAATATCCAAGACCGTCCAGCTATATATGGGAGAGGCCGTAATAAATATATCTTAACGATGACCCACGTAATAGTTCACTGGACTGAATAATTCAACTATTCTCTATTTCTTCATGCTGTACTAAGAACGGGATCAGCTGGTCTCCAACCTTGTTCCACAGGTTTTTTTGCTGCACTTGAGTGTGCAGCTGGGGATGGTGCCGAGACTGTACCATACCAGTAATACTCAACTTAGTACGCAGCTCTGTAACAAATCTACAAGTTCACTGCGATTGACCTATTTTTCTTTTTTTTTTAAGTGAATGTGAGATGCAATTCCATAGGAAACACTTAAGCTCGGTATTTAACCAACATTTGTACATTCAAAACAATCGCCAAGCCCTGAAGAATGAACAGATCCCACCAAATACCATCTGCACAATTCAGTTAGTCCACATCGTGTGCACATATTGTGCCAAGAATTTGGGAGCAGCTGCAGGTGGTCAACAGCATCACAGCTGAAGAAAAGCAGCATTTTTTTTGATCACGAGCTTTAGAATGTTTTCACAAGAACACAGAAACATGCAAGAAGGACGGTGATACACCACTGAAAGCTTCCTGAAAACGACTCTTTTTGAGTCGTGCGACGCAGTTATTAAAGGCAGGGCTCGGGGACACGGCCCCGGGACGTGTACTCAGGCAGTGCGGTCCGCCGTGGGCCCTACCTGCTGTGCTGCCTGCAGGCCTGCGCCCTGCGAGACCTCTCTCGCCAGCACTTGGAGCAGCAGCCCTGCCACGCGGGGTTGCCATAGTAACCACAGCCATCTTTGCACAGCAGCTCCGACTGGTCCACGTGAATTCCCCTGGGTTCCGCCCACATTCCTCCTGGCCTGGAAACAGGGGTCACGGCTTGTTAATGTCACAGCGAACTGTAGTTTCACAAGTGGCAAGCTTTGTCCTCAGATAAATAAACTGAATTGAATCAAAACTAAAATCCAGAACAAAAACACCAGGTTATGGGTTAAGTAACACATGGGAAGCTTAAATGTTGAGCGTACAGTGTACTATAAGTAGGGCAATACCTAGAGCATTCCTGCGTCACGGGACAGCCTGAAGTCATGCCTTGCTCGCTAGATGCCTCAGATTTACAGGAAGAGAGGACAAGAAATGTAACAATACTCATATAAGGAATCTTTGTAAACCCCATCTTATCCCTTCTGGTTTATCTTTTTGGAATGCAATATTTCAAAATATAAACTGGAAGTTAGTTTGGACAACTCCTGATAGATATTGGGATATTTATTTGATAGGTATTACAAATAAAGTTAGAGATATCGTTTAAAATTGTTCATAAGTTTTATTCAGTTAAATTAGTGCTCTCTAAATTTAAACCTGAGCAGGATGATCTGTGTGTTTTTTGTCGGGCTGAAAGGGAATCTTTTGTGCACTTATTTGTAAGGTGTGTGTTTGTGAAGTTGTTTTGGACGGACTTCCAGAGTTTTGTTTGCAGGCAGTTAAAGGTGTTTTTTAGATTTAAGGATTTTGATATTTTATTGTACTGTTTAATAGAAAATTTGGAAAAAGAGCATTTATTTATAGTCAATTTATTAGTCATTTCACATCCATAAATCAAAATGGTCTAATAATCCCCTTTTTAGTACTTTTGAGGTGGAGCTGAAACACTATTTAAATTCTATACAAAATTTGAGAAATAATAAAGCAAGGAAAACATATGATATATGTAAAAAATACAATTTGATCACACAATTTACTTCATTACCTCTGGCGGTTGAATGTTTTTTTTTCTGTTTGGGTTTTTTTCTATTGTACCTGTTTTTGATCCTCTGGTTGTACTTGTATTTGTAAATTCTTTATAAGTTTAATAAAAAAAATTATGAAAAAATATTTATTACAGGAAAAGCGATGAGTTTTAGAAAAAAAAAACTAAAGCGACTCAAACTCCACCTTGGTGTAGGCCTACTTGCCAATAAATCCCGGATTCGTTTAATCACCAGATTCTAGCAGGTTAAAGATGAACGTCACTCTCTTACAAGTACTTTGAATTTCACAAATTAACCTGCTGCGTCATATTTTTCATAAATCAGTGAAGGAAAGCTGCCCGCACTGATCTCTGAACGCCTTTCCTCCGCACATCAGTGTTGATAAGGGTTTCATCTCTGGATAGTGGCAGCACTCTGGAAACGTGTCAGCAATGCAATTTTCTTAATGCAATAAAAGTCATCAACGAACAAAGACAGCAACGCGTATAATCGTTACTTCAACGAAAATTCCTAAAAGTTCGAAAATCGAAGATATAAAATACTCTTCAAAAAATATATTTTCGTTGTAAATTACCTGCACAAAGCTGAAGCTAAGATTACACCAATCGCCGCCCGTATGCGATCTCGTTGTAGGAGACGAGTTATATACTAGACTAGTTATCTTTATTTAAGTTTTCCATATTTAACTAGTTTTCAAATAGGCTTTATATCCGCCGCCCTAGGCACCGAAAGTGAGTGATGCCCTGTTGTTGTACAATCATTTTTAATAACTTAGAAAATAAAATCGATCAAACCCAGACATTTTCTCCCCCGGATCTCAAATGCAAATTAAAGAGAAAAACAGCCTGTTTTTTCTTGGAGTTTTTTTTTGCTAGATGCATGTCGTCTTTTTTTCCGGCGTTTTACTGCTATCAGCCCAGACAACTTTTGCTTGTTTCCCGGAGTTTCCGCAAATGCCGGTGCGTGATGTCTTGATGTTTACAGAGGCTGTCAGATCCGATTTCCCACCCCACTGTCCCAAACACAGCAAAAAGAGGGTTGAAGGGCAACTCATCGGGCTGGACGGCAGCAGTGCCTACACTTTACTGCAACACCGGTGTATGAACGAAGCTGACAGATAAATCAAGTTCGAGATAAAGTACGATTCACCCTCTTCTGTCTCTTGGTGCTTCGTCCGTAACCCGGAAATGCTACACTAAGCGTCACGAATGATCCGGAAGTGTATGCAAATAGCCGAATTTCAATCAAAGTAGAAGACTTTCAGCTGCCACAGTAGCATATGAGGAGTATAGCAACAT
The DNA here is from genome assembly GCF_055471065.1 of Atractosteus spatula. Taxonomy (NCBI): domain Eukaryota; kingdom Metazoa; phylum Chordata; class Actinopteri; order Semionotiformes; family Lepisosteidae; genus Atractosteus; species Atractosteus spatula. Next base: position 190,432 of record NW_028296637.1, on the reverse strand, counting down.
TAAGCGAAGTGACAAGCAGCTGAAACACCTGCTTTGTTATTTCTTCATGGTTAACTGTAATTCCTTGAACATTCAGCTAAAATTTGAGAGGGTCCTTTTTTCATTTTAAATCGCCTCCACTAATCTCCACGTTTGACAAATCTAAGATGATTCATTTTTTATGAATTTTACAGCACCTTTCTTCCATTTATACTACTGTAAAAATTGTCATCGCTATATTTTTCCTAGAAATGTTTTTTTTTTCTGTTCAGTGAAAAGGGTTTTAAGATGCAAGCTTTTAAAGGAGCTGTATCTGAAATGTGTTATTAAATCAAATTATTATATTTAAATTCAATCGTTTTTTTAAACTATAACCAGGGACAAAAACTTTTTTTGCACCACCAAAAGTGGTGAGACATACAATGTTAAGACAGTCAGCCAATAGCAAATCACCCTTCTTCATTCCCTTTTAAGTCTTTATTAATATTTTTGGTCTGGGTGGATCACCTCTAGAAAAACTGCAGTGCAGAATTGGATGGGGAAAATTTGTGCCTCTCCACAGGTGGATGGAATCTATTGCACAGACCCTCAGCTAATAGTAAATCACCTTGTTTTTGGCAGCTAGGTGTCTCTGTCAAAACTGCTGGGGTTTATAGAGCACCTCCTATTCCCAGACTGGGACTGTGCAGCGATGGGCAGGGAGCAGTCTCACTCCCCTCCCAGCCAAACAAAAATGTGTGCCTCTTCAAAAATATTTCAGATCTACTCTACAGATCCTCAGCTAATTTAGTACATCACCATGGTTTTCTCAGATAAGTGTCTCTGCTAAAGCTGCTGGGGTTTATAAGACCACTTGCTGTTCCCAGACTGGGACCGTGCAGTGATGGGCAGGGAAAAGTGTCAACAACAACCGTGATCCCATCCAAAGTAATGCTGACACTGAAGATCATAGTATTGCGACCAAAACCATAGCTGTGACAGGGAGTAAGCGTACAATAAAAAAACAGTTCTTAGACACAGAGTGGATGACTGGCACTGTTTTGAAAAGGCAGAAACCGTTATGCATCTAAATCACCCAACAGCCAAAAAAAACAAAGGTGGAGTGCGATGCTTGCACTGAGCAGCTTAACTTTGTGTAGGTATGACACAGAATGACAGAGATACTGAATCTGTAGGGTTTCTGTGTTGCTCAGAAAATTGTGATGTTAAAGCCATGGCATTAAAAACTGGGTTCACTTTAATGAACAAATGTGAAGCACTCAGCAGTTTAATACATAATAAGTCAGATGTAACCAAAAAAAAAGTAAAATTGATGTGTCACATGTCAGCATTGGTGCTCAAACAGCGCTGGATTATCTCAGTTTTGGGGCTTATTGTGGTAAGGCAGACAAACAAATGGTAGTTCAGGTGGGTAGCTGCGTCAGCATGCGTAGGCTGCAAAGGAACAAGTAATTGTTTTCTTTCTTTTTTCCCCAGCATGGAATAAACCTACGTTTCGACCGTGGAGCCTTCTTCAGGTGTTAACAGATGGTGTCCAGCGGGGTCAGTGCTGGGGGTCACACTGCCCTGAGGTGTCCAGGGGGGTCAGTACACTGGACCACAGTCCCCTGCCGCAGGGAACACCTGGCCTGGATCGGACTGCTGCGCACTTGGAATCTACAAATCAACAACCTACATAGTGAAGTTTTAACGCAGTGAAACTAAAAAACAAGCGAGAATTACGCCACTTCCTCGGCACGTCCTACACTGCCACCCTGCGCCCTGAGGCAGCTTCGCTCTTGCAACAGTAAAGACAGAGATCCGTCTTGAACACAAACACCTGTACGCGTAACCACCTATCGCGTCCCGCCATGTGCGCCCCCCTCCCTCAGCCTTGCTCATGCATATTCATGAGCCGAGGCTGCGAGCCGGCCAATCAGGGGAGGCTGACGTAACCTCGCGAGAAGCCGGAATACAGAAAAGGAATCGGGAGAGCAAAGCTCAGGTTTGAATCAAGATGGCGACTTACTCTATGAGGTACGGTGTAGCGGCGCCGGCGGCTCGTTTACCTGCCTCCTGTGCTGGATTAGACGAGGCTGCGGCGGCTGGGGGTCTGTCCGACCACGGAGTGTGCAGGGAAGCTGGCGGTGCTGCTCTCTGTCCTCCAAGGTCTGCGGGTTCCCCGAGCCGGCGGTGCCGGGTGGAGGGGCTCCTGGGCGCCGGGTCTGGGGGGATGGAGGAGGCGGTTAGGCCGCAGATCAGGGGTTTAGTTTCGCTGGCCCGGCCAGTGTTATGCGACGCCAGCCGGCGAGGGGGAGGTCGGGTTGGGCCTGGTTGCATCACGCAGCCCGGGGTCTCGGCGGGCTTCCCGGCTCTGAAAATAATAATTGCTTACACTTCTATAGCGCTTTTCTGGACACTCCACTTAAAGCACTTTACAGGTAATAGGGACTCCCCTCCACCACTCCCAATGTGCAGCCCCACCTGGATGATACCGGACCATTCGGGCCCGGACTACCAGACTCGGAGACAGTTTTTACCCCCGCACTATCGAACTATTAAACTCCCAGCCTCTCTCACTCTCACCTATGATCTGAACCTCACAGTACCTTCTTTCTTACCAAAAACTTAAACACACATTGAAAATCTACCTCTACCATACATGTCAAAAGCTCACTCCCCATAATTTCATTCCGTTAATGCATGTTCTTGCACATAACCTGTTACCTTTGTTGTTTTGCACACTGCCTGTTGTCCCTGTCTTTCTTATGTTAAACAATTGAATTGTTTTTTTGTACTACTTATTGTCCGAGAGCTAGCTAAATAGCATTTTGTTATACCATATACAGTGGTGTGAAAAAGTGTTTGCCCCCTTCCTGATTTCTTATTTTTTTGCATGTTTGTCACACTGAAATGTTTCAGATCATCAAACAAATTGAAATATTAGACAAAGAGAACACAAGTAAACACAAAATGCAGTTTTTACATGAAGGTTTTTATTATTAAGGGAAAAAAAATCCAAACCTACATGGCCCTGTGTGAAAAAGTGATTGCCCCCCCTGTTAAAACATAAATCAACTGTGGTTTATCACCTCTTTGGAAAGCTGAGTTCAATTTCTCTAGCCACACCCAGGCCTGATTACTGCCACACCTGTTCTCAATCAAGAAATCACTTAAATAGGACCTGCCTGACAAAGTGAAGTAGACCAAAAGATCCTCAAAAGCTAGACATCATGCTGCGATCCAAACAAATTCAGGAACAAATGAGAAACAGTAATTGAGATTTATCAGTCTGGAAAAGGTTATAAAGCCATTTCTAAAGCTTTGGGACTCCAGTGAACCACAGTGAGAGCCATTATCCACAAATGGCGAAAACATGGAACAGTGGTGAACCTTCCCAGGAGTGGCCGGCCGACCAAAATTACCCCAAGAGCGCAGCGACGACTCATCCAAGAGGTCACAAAAAACCCCACAACAACATCCAAAGAACTGCAGGCTTCACTTGCCTCAGTTAAGGTCAGTGTTCACGACTCCACCATAAGAAAGAGACTGGGCAAAAATGGCCTGCATGGCAGAGTTCCAAGACGAAAACCACTGCTGAGCAAAAAGAACATAAAGGCTCGTCTCAGTTTTGCCAGAAAACATCTTGATGATCCCCAAGACTTTTGGGGAAAATACTCTGTGGACTGACGAGACAAAAGTTGAACTTTTTGGAAGGTGTGTGTCCCATTACATCTGGCGTAAAAGTAACACAGCATTTCAGAAAAGGAACATCATACCAACAGTAAAATATGGTGGTGGTAGTGTGATGGTCTGGGGCTGTTTTGCTGATTCAGGACCTGGAAGACTTGCTGTGGTAAATGGAACCATGAATTCTGCTGTCTACCAAAAAATCCTGAAGGAGAATGTCCGGCCATCTGTTCGTGACCTCAAGCTGAAGCGCACTTGGGTTCTGCAGCAGGACAATGATCCAAAACACACCAGCAAGTCCACCTCTGAATGGCTTAAGAAAAACAAAATGAAGACTTTGGAGTGCCCTAGTCAAAGTCCTGACCTGAATCCGATTGAGATGTTGTGGCATGACCTTAAAAAAGCGGTTAAGGCTCGAAAACCCTCCAATGTGGCTGAATTACAACAATTCTGCAAAGATGAGTGGGCCAAAATTCCTCCACAGCGCTGTAAAAGACTCATTGCCAGTTATCGCGAACGCTTGATTGCAGTTGTTGCTGTTAAGGGTGGCCCAACCAGTTATTAGGTTTAGGGGGCAATCACTTTTTCACACAGGGCCATGTAGGTTTGGATTTTTTTTTCCCTTAATAATAAAAACCTTCATTTAAAAACTGCATTTTGTGTTTACTTGTGTTCTCTTTGTCTAATATTTCAATTTGTTAGATGATCTGAAACATTTCAGTGTGACAAACATGCAAAAAAATAAGAAATCGGGAAGGGGGAAAACACTTTTTCACACCACTGTACCTGTATATGAGTATAATGACAAACTTGAACTTGACGATGCGACATCAGCCACCGTGCACCAGAACGCTCACCACACATCAGCTGTGGTGTCAGGACCAAGTCAGGACCTCGGTTTTACGTCTCAGCCGAAGAACGGTGCCTGTTTACAGTATAGTGTTCCCATCGCTAGTGGGGGATTAGGACCCACGTGGACCACAGGGTGAGCGCCCCCTGCTGGCCCCACTAACACCATTTCCAGCAGCAACCTTAGTTTTTCCCAGGAGGTCTCCCATCCTGGTACTGACCAGGCTCACACCTGCTGAGCTTCAGTGGGCTGCCAGCTGTGAATTGCAGGGTGATATGGCTGCTGAAAATAAGCGCACAGCACAGCACCCGTCTCCCGGGGACACGCAGGGCCGAGCCTCCAGCTGCGCTGTGCTTTAATCCCAGATGTGGTGCCTCCGGGGGAAAGGATTATATAATAGAGACAAAAGTACTCACACTACACTCTCTTCTTTAATTTTCGTGGAGTTTTTCTCCATTTCTCCAGTTCCTCCGTCTTCCAAGCCAGTCCACAATCCGTTCTCTCAATCCTTATTCAGTCCGAGTTCCAAAGTCCGTAAGGTTCCACAAATCCGCGCCATATCCAAATCACAAACCGTAAACTGTAATCCTTTATTTCTTCCATAAATCCATTATGCTTAAATCTGTACCAACACCAACCAAATTCACCTACTGGCTTCTGCACTGGTTCACTGTTTCCAGGGCATATATATTTTGTTTCCTGATGAGACACACCTGTGTCTTGTTGTTTTTCGGACTGAGCCCTTTCCATCTGCGGGTCAGCTGGTTTCTCTTAGCGGCCATCTTGGTCAGGTCTACGTCGAGTAGATACCTGTCCTGGATGACCCTTCCCCTGGTCATCTTACATAGATTAAAATATGGAGCAATCTCCTCTCTGTGTTTCTGCATTCGCCCGTCAGTTCAAGGTGCTTTATTAGCATGACCGATGGGTCCAATCAGTGTTGCCTCTGGGACTGTGGGGTCAGTCCCCTGTCTCTCTCTCTCTGTGTGGCTCTGGGACCGTGTGGTCAGTCCCCTGTCTCTCTCCCTTTATTGCAGGATACTGCGTTTCTGTCTGGCAGGACTGACTCTCTCAGCCCTCTGGCTCCAGCTGGTACAGGCTGTGCATCGCACTAACTTCAAGACCTGCAAGCAGAGCTCCTTCTGCAAGTGAGTGTGAACTCGTCCATTCTCCTGCCTCTGCTGAGATCCTCACACCAGTCTGAGCTGGTCAGCAGAAAGAGCCCCAGTGTCGTCTCTGCGACCACCCAGTGAGACTCTCTGGTGTGTGCATGTGCATGTACGTGCGCCTGTGCTCACGCTGTCCCTCTGTCCCAGGTGCCAGTGGGCTGTCCAGCCTGGCCAGTCCCTCTACAGAGCCCTACTGGACACCCAGCAGCTCAGCGATTCCAGACTCTCCCTGCAACTGCTCAACGAGAACAACAAGGTGAGGAGCAGGTCACCCCAGCCAGTGCCGGGGCTGAGCTGGTCAGTGTCAGTGCCGGGGGGGGCAGAGGTCACTGGGCGGGTGACCTGGTCAGTGTCGAGTGGGCAGAGGTCACTGAGGAGGAACTGACCGGTGAGGCAGGTGACCAGGTCAGTGTTGTGGACGGAGGTTGCTGCGGTTGACCCATGCTGTGTCTCCCAGGTGAAGCTGCTGCCGGAACTGTACAGGCTACAGGGCAACATGACCCGGATCAAGATCAACGAGCTGAAGCCACTGAGGCCCCAGATGGAGGTTCCTGATGTTCTGATCTGTGACCCACCTGCTTACCCGTGAGTAAGACCCGCGCAGGCAGGACCCCAGTTCGGATCCTCACGTCCCTTCTTGCATGTGGGACTCGCCAGCACCTCTGACCCGGGACGGCGAGAGGGTGGGGGGGTATCTGTTCTGTTTGGCTGCCCTGCTTTCCCTCCTGTGAAGCCTCTTGTCTGTTGCTGTGGAAACCACCTCCCTGTAGGAAACCACCCGCCCCGTAGGGGGCGCCCCCTTTGTACATAGCGCTCGTTCACACCACTCACCCCCCCCGAATCTCGTTGCTACAGTGACACGAAGAAGGAGGAGGAGGGAGCGGAGACCCAGGACGGCGGAGCACAGGTGGGAGAGAAGGCAAGTATCCCACAATGCACTGGAGCAGCACGTGCTCGATTGTTGTTTAACGAGGCAGTAAACAAAAGCAATATATTTTACGTTTGAGTTTAATTTCTGAGGGATACAGAAAAGCCGAATTAGAAAGCTAGAAGTGATAGAAACATGATCAGCATCCTTTAAACTCGATTGGTCCGGATCCTGCTGGATCCTGGGATTGTGCGTCCCAGGTTCCGGTGCTCTGGGGCTCCTCAGTCAGTGACGCCTCGATAACGCTTGCCCCCCTCCCCCCCCCACGAAGCAGCAGCAGGAGAAGGAGGAGGACCAGTCAGGAATGTGGGAGACCTTCAAGACCCACAGTGACAGTGCCCGCCGCACTCTCGGCCTGTTCTGGCTCAACGTGGCCCAGACCTGTGTGGACATCGTCTCCAACACCGCCGGCAGGAGCCCTGGGGTGGGGGGGTGTGCAGATGGGGCTGTGGGGCTGTGGGGGTGTGTGCGGATGGGGCTGTGGGGGTGTGTGCGGATGGGACTGTGGGGGTGTGTGCGGATGGGGCTGTGGGGGTGTGTGCGGATGGGACTGTGGGGCCCGGCGGGTTCAGGCTCTGGTCTGGATCGGCGAGTCTTAACTCTGGTCTGGCCCGGAGGACTCTGGTTGTGGTCTGGCCTAGTGGGTCTTGGCTGCGGTCCGGCCCGGTGGGTTCGGACTGCGGGCCGGCCCGGCGGGTTCGGACTGCGGTCCGGTCCGGCGGGTTCGGCTCCGGTCCGGCCCGGCGGATTCGGACTGCGGACCGGCCCGGCGGGTTCGGACTGCGGTCTGGCCCGGCGGGTTCGGACTGCGGTCCGGTTCGGCGGGTTCGGACTGCGGTCCGGCCCGGCGGGTTCAGACTGCGGTCTGGCCCGGCGGGTTCGGACTGCGGTCCGGTTCGGTGGGTTCGGTGGGTTCGGACTGCGGTCCGGCCCGGCGGGTTCAGACTGCGGTCTGGCCCGGCGGGTTCGGACTGCGGTCCGGTTCGGTGGGTTCGGACTGCGGTCTGGCCCGGCGGGTTCGGACTGCGGTCCGGCCCAGCGGGTTCAGGCTCCGGTCTGGCCCGGCGGATTCGGACTGCGGACCGGCCCGGCGGGTTCGGACTGCGGTCCGGCCCGGCGGGTTCAGGCTCCGGTCTGGCCCGGCGGGTTCGGACTGCGGTCCGGTTCGGTGGGTTCGGACTGCGGTCCGGCCCGGCGGGTTCAGACTGCGGTCTGGCCCGGCGGGTTCGGACTGCGGTCCGGTTCGGTGGGTTCGGACTGCGGTCCGGCCCGGCGGGTTCAGACTGCGGTCTGGCCCGGCGGGTTCGGACTGCGGTCCGGTTCGGTGGGTTCGGACTGCGGTCCGGCCCGGCGGGTTCAGGCTCCGGTCTGGCCCGGCGGGTTCGGACTGCGGTCCGGTTCGGTGGGTTCGGACTGCGGTCCGGCCCGGCGGGTTCAGACTGCGGTCTGGCCCGGCGGGTTCGGACTGCGGTCCGGTTCGGTGGGTTCGGACTGCGGTCCGGCCCGGCGGGTTCAGACTGCGGTCTGGCCCGGCGGGTTCGGACTGCGGTCCGGTTCGGTGGGTTCGGACTGCGGTCCGGCCCGGCGGGTTCAGACTGCGGTCTGGCCCGGCGGGTTCGGACTGCGGTCCGGCCCGGCGGGTTCAGGCTCCGGTCTGGCCCGGCGGATTCGGATTGCGGACCGGCCCGGCGGGTTCGGACTGCGGTCTGGCCCGGCAGGTTCGGACTGCGGTCCGGTCCGGCGGGTTCGGACTGCGGTCCGGCCCGGCGGGTTCAGGCTCCGGTCTGGCCCGGCGGGTTCGGACTTCGGTCCGGCCCGGCGGGTTCGGGCTCCGGTCTGGCCCGGCGGATTCGGACTGCGGACCGGCCCGGCGGGTTCGGACTACGGTCTGGCCCGGCGGGTTTGGACTGCGGTCCGGTCCGGCGGGTTCAGGCTCCGGTCTGGCCCGGCGAATTCAGACTGCGGACCGGCCCGGCGGGTTCAGACTGCGGTCTGGTCCGGCGGGTTCAGGCTCCGGTCTGGCCCGGCGAATTCGGACTGCGGACCGGCCCGGCGGGTTCGGACTGCGGTCCGGCCCGGCGGGTTCAGGCTCCGGTCCGGCCCGGCGAATTCAGACTGCGGACCGGCCCGGCGGGTTCAGACTGCGGTCTGGTCCGGCGGGTTCAGGCTCCGGTCTGGCCCGGCGAATTCGGACTGCGGACCGGCCCGGCGGATTCGGACTACGGTCCGGTCCGGCGGGTTCAGGCTCCGGTCTGGCCCGGCGAATTCGGACTGCGGACCGGCCCGGCGGGTTTGGACTGCGGTCCGGCCCGGCGGGTTCAGGCTCCGGTCTGGCCCGGCGAATTCAGACTGCGGACCGGCCCGGCGGGTTCAGACTGCGGTCTGGTCCGGCGGGTTCAGGCTCCGGTCTGGCCCGGCGAATTCGGACTGCGGACCGGCCCGGCGGGTTCGGACTGCGGTCCGGCCCGGCGGGTTCAGGCTCCGGTCTGGCCCGGCGAATTCAGACTGCGGACCGGCCCGGCGGGTTCAGACTGCGGTCTGGTCCGGCGGGTTCAGGCTCCGGTCTGGCCCGGTGAATTCGGACTGCGGACCGGCCCGGCGGGTTCGGACTGCGGTCCGGCCCGGCGGGTTCGGACTGCGGTCTTTGCCTCAGTGCTGCAATGATGTAGTTGGATTCTCTCTTCCTGATCGATCGTGAAGAAATTCCTTCTGAGCAGCGCCGGGGCCTACTGGGCTCTAGTTCCACAGCAGTCGAGTCCAGGCCGGGTCTTACCAGAATGGGGTGTGTGCGGATGGGGCTGTGGGGGTGTGTGGTGGGTGTGTGGGTGTTGGGCGGTGTGTGGGGCTCCTGGGTGCTGTGGGCGTTGGGCAGTGTGTGGGGGTTCTGGGGAGTGTGTGGGCGATGGGCGGTGTGTGGGGGTTCTGGGGGGTGTGTTGGCGTTGGGCGGTGTGTGGGGGTTCTGGGTGCTGTGAGCGTTGGGCGGTGTGTGGGGGTTCTGGGGGCTGTGGGGTGTGGGCGTTGGGCGGTGTGTGGGGGTTCTGGGGGGTGTGTTGGCGTTGGGCGGTGTGTGGGGATTCTGGGTGCTGTGAGCGTTGGGCGGTGTGTGGGGGTTCTGGGGGCTGTGGGGTGTGGGCGTTGGGCGGTGTGTGGGGGTTCTGGGGGCTGTGGTATGTGTGGGCATTGGGCGGTGTGTGGGGGTCCTGGGGAGTGTGGGCGTTGGGTGGTGTGTGGGGGTTCTGGGGGCTGTGGTATGTGTGGGCGTTGGGTGGTGTGTGAGGGTTCTCGGGGCTGTGGTGTGTGTGGGCATTGGGGCGGTGTGTGGGGGTTCTGGGGGCTGTGGGCGTTGGGCGATGTGTGGGGGTTCTGGGGGCTGTGGTATGTGTGGGCATTGGGCGGTGTGTGGGGGTTCTGGGGAGTGTGGGCGTTGGGTGGTGTGTGGGGGTTCTGGGGGCTGTGGTATGTGTGGGCGTTGGGCGGTGTGTGAGGGTTCTCGGGGCTGTGGTGTGTGTGGGCATTGGGGCGGTGTGTGGGGGTTCTGGGGGCTGTGGGCGTTGGGCGGTGTGTGGGGGTTCTGGGGGCTGTGGGCGTTGGGCGGTGTGTGGTGGTTCTGGGGGCTGTGGGGGTGTTGGGCCTTGTGTGGGGGTTCTGGGGTGTGTGGGCTTTTGCGGTGTGTGGGGGTTCTATGCGATGTGTTAGCGTTGGGCAGTGTGTGGGGGTTCTGGGGGCTGTGGGGTTATGACGCAGTGGTGGCCAGGCCTGGCGAGGTGTGACGCAGTTGTGGCCGGGCACGGTGAGGTGCGCTGGCAGCTGCAGGGAGTGACACAGTTGTGACCGGGCACGGTGAGGTGCGCCGGCAGCTGTGAGGTGTGACGCAGTGGTGGCCGGGCCTGGCGAGGTGTGACGCAGTTGTGGCCGGGCATGGTGAGGTGCGCTGGCAGCTGCAGGGTGTGACGCAGTTGTGGCCGGGCACGGTGAGGTGCGCCGGCAGCTGCAGGGTGTGACGCAGTGGTGGCCGGGCCTGGCGAGGTGTGACGCAGTTGTGGCCGGGCACGGTGAGGTGCGCCGGCAGCTGCAGGGTGTGACGCAGTGGTGGCCGGGCGCGGTGAGGTGCGCCGGCAGCTGCAGGGTGTGACGCAGTTGTGGCCGGGCACGGTGAGGTGCGCTGGCAGCTGCAGGGTGTGACGCAGTTGTGGCCGGGCACGGTGAGGTGCGCCGGCAGCTGCAGGGTGTGACGCAGTGGTGGCTGGGCCTGGCGAGGTGTGACGCAGTTGTGGCCGGGCACGGTGAGGTGCGCCGGCAGCTGCAGGGTGTGACGCAGTTGTGGCCGGGCACGGTGAGGTGCGCCAGCAGCTGCGAGGTGTGACGCTGTGGTGGCCGGGCCTGGCGAGGTGTGACGCAGTGGTGGCCGGGCGCGGTGAGGTGCGCTGGCAGCTGCAGGGTGTGACGCAGTTGTGACCGGGCACGGTGAGGTGCGCCGGCAGCTGCAGGGTGTGACGCAGTGGTGGCCGGGCGCAGTGAGGTGCGCCGGCAGCTGCAGGGTGTGACGCAGTGGTGGCCGGGCCTGGCGAGGTGTGACGCAGTTGTGGCCGGGCACGGTGAGGTGCGCTGGCAGCTGCGGGGTGTGACGCAGTGGTGGCCGGGCCTGGCGAGGTGTGACGCAGTTGTGGCCGGGCACAGTGAGGTGCGCTGGCAGCTGCGGGGTGTGACACAGTGGTGGCCGGGCAGGGCGAGGTGTGCCGGCAGCTGTGTGACGCAGTGGTGGCTGGGCGTGGGAGGTGCGTTGGCTGTGTGGCAGTGAGGGTGTGTGCGGATGGGTTTGAGGGGGCTTGTGGGCTTTGGGGGTGTGTGATGGGTTTGTGGGGGCTGTGGGGTGTGTGGGCATTGGCGGTGTGTGGGGGCTGTGGGGTGTGTGGGGGTTCAGGGGGGTGTGTGGGCATTGGGCGGTGTGTGGGGGTTCTGGGGGGTGTGTGGGCGTTGGGCGGTACGTGGGGGTTCTGGGGGCTGTGGGCGTTGGGCGGTTTGTGGGGGTTCTGGGGGTGTGTGGGCGTTGGGCGGTGTGTGGGGTTTCTGGGGGGTGTGTGGGCGTTGGGCGGTGTGTGGGGGTTCTGGTGGGTGTGTGGGCGTTGGGCGGTGTGTGGGGGTTCTGGGGGGTGTGTGGGCGTTTGGGCGGTGTGTGGGGGTTCTGGGGGGTGTGTGGGCGTTGGGCGGTACGTGGGGGTTCTGGGGCCTGTGGGCGTTGGGTGGTGTGTGGGGGTTCTGGGGGCTGTGGGCGTTGGGCGGTGTGTGGGGGTTCTGGGGGCTGTGGGCGTTGGGCGGTGTGTGGGGGTTCGGGGGTGTGTAGGCGTTGGGTGGTGTGTGGGGTTTCTGGGGGGTGTGTGGGCGTTTGGGCGGTGTGCGGGGGTTCTTGGGGGTGTGTCGGCGTTGGGCGGTGTGTGGTGTTGTGTGTGTGGGAGTTGGGGTGTGCGGATGGGGCTCTGGTCTGGCCCGGCCCGGTGGGTCCTGTCTGTGGTCTGGCCTGGTGGGACGGTTTCAGGCTGTGGTTTTTCACGGCTGGTTCGGACTGTGGTCTGGCCCGGCGGGTCTGGGCTCTTGTCTGCCCGGCGGGTCTGGGCTGTGGTCTGCCCGGCGGGTCTGGGCTGTGGTCTGCCCCGGTGGGTTCGGACTGTGGTCTGGCCCGGCGGGTTTGGGCTCCGGTCTGGCCCGGTGGGTGTGGGCTGTGGTCTGGCCCGGCGGGTGTGGGCTGTGGTCTGACCCGGCGGGTCTTGGCTTGGTCTGGCCCGACGGGTGTGGGCTCTGGTCTGGCGCTGTGCAGGGGGCTGGCACCTCTGTCTTTGCCTCAGTGCTGCAATGAAGTGGTTGGATTCTCTCTTCCTGATCGATCGTGAAGAAATTCCTTTACCAGATTCTGAGCAGCGCCGGGGCCTACTGGGCTCCAGTTCCACAGCAGTCAAGCCCGGGCCGGGTCTTACCAGAATGGGGTGTGTGCGGATGGGGCTGTGGGGGTGTGTGGTGGGTGTGTGGGCGTTGGGCGGTGTGTGGGGGCTCTGGGGGCTGTGGGCGTTGGGCAGTGTGTGGGGGTTCTGGGGGATTGTGGGCATTGGGCGGTGTGTCAGGGTTTTGGGGGCTGTGGGGTTTGTGGGTGTTGGGCGTTGTGTGGGGGTTCTCGGGGGTGTGTGGGCGTTTGGGCGGTGTGTGGGGGTTCTGGGGGATGTGGGCGTTGGGCGGTGTGTGGGGGTTCTGGGGGCTGTGGCCGTTGGGCGGTGTGTGGGGGTTCTGGGGGCTGTGGGGTGTGTGGGGGTTCTTGGGGGTGTGTGGGCGTTGGGTGGTGTGTGGGGGTTCTGGGGGGTGTGTGGGGGTTCTCGGGGTTGTGTGGGCGTTGGGCGGTGTGTGGGGGATCTCGGGGGTGTGTGGGCGTTGGGCGGGTATGTGGGGGTTCTGGGTGTTTGTGGGCGTTGGGGGGTGTGTGGGGGTTCTCGGGGGTGTGTGGGCGCTGGGCGGTGTGTGGGGGTTCTGGGGGGTGTGTGGGCGTTGGGCGGTTTTGTTGACTGTGGGGTTTGTGGGCGTTGGGCGGTGTGTGGGGGTCTTGGGGGCTGTGGGGTTTGTGGGCGTTGGGCGGTGTGTGGGGGTTCTCAGGGGTCTGTGGGCGCTTGGCGGTGTGTGGAGGTTCTCGGGGGTGTGTGGGCGTTGGGCGGTACGTGGGGGTTCTGGGGGCTGTGAGCGTTGGGCGGTTTGTGGGGGTTCTGGGGGTGTGTGGGCGTTGGGCGGTGTGTGGGGTTTCTGGGGGGTGTGTGGGCGTTGGGCGGTGTGTGGGGGTTCTGGTGGGTGTGTGGGCGTTTGGGCGGTATGTGGGGGTTCTGGGGGTGTGTGGGCGTTGGGCGGTATGTGGGGGTTCTGTGGGTTTGTGGGCATTGGGGGGTGTGTGTGGGTTCGGGGGGGTGTGTCGGAGTTGGGCGGTGTGTGGTGTTGTGTGTGTGGGAGTTGGGGTGTGCGGATGGGGCTCTGGTCTGGCCCGGCCCGGCGGGTCCTGTCTGTGGTCTGGCCTGGTGGGACGGTTTCAGGCTGTGGTTTTTCACGGCTGGTTTGGACTGTGGTCTGGCCCGGCGGGTCTGGGCTCTGGTCTGCCCGGCGGGTCTGGGCTGTGGTCTGCCCCGGTGGGTTCGGACTGTGGTCTGGCCCGGCGGGTTTGGGCTCCGGTCTGGCCCGGTGGGTGTGGGCTGTGGTCTGGCCCGGCGGGTGTGGGCTGTGGTCTGACCCGGCGGGTCTTGGCTTGGTCTGGCCCGACGGGTGTGGGCTCTGGTCTGGCGCTGTGCAGGGGGCTGGCACCTCTGTCTTTGCCTCAGTGCTGCAATGATGTGGTTGGATTCTCTCTTCCTGATCGATCGTGAAGAAATTCCTTTACCAGATTCTGAGCAGCGCCGGGGCCTACTGGGCTCCAGTTCCACAGCAGTCAAGCCCGGGCCGGGTCTTACCAGAATGGGGTGTGTGCGGATGGGGCTGTGGGGGTGTGTGGTGGGTGTGTGGGCGTTGGGCGGTGTGTGGGGGCTCTGGGGGCTGTGGGCGTTGGGCAGTGTGTGGGGGTTCTGGGGGATTGTGGGCATTGGGCGGTGTGTCAGGGTTTTGGGGGCTGTGGGGTTTGTGGGTGTTGGGCGTTGTGTGGGGGTTCTCGGGGGTGTGTGGGCGTTTGGGCGGTGTGTGGGGGTTCTGGGGGCTGTGGGCGTTGGGCGGTGTGTGGGGGTTCTGGGGGCTGTGGCCGTTGGGCGGTGTGTGGGGGTTCTGGGGGCTGTGGGGTGTGTGGGGGTTCTTGGGGGTGTGTGGGCGTTGGGCGGTGTGTGGGGGTTCTGGGGGGTGTGTGGGCGTTGGGCGGTGTGTGGGGGTTCTCGGGGTTGTGTGGGCGTTGGGCGGTGTGTGGGGGATCTCGGGGGTGTGTGGGCGTTGGGCGGTATGTGGGGGTTCTGGGGGTGTGTGGGCGTTGGGCGGTATGTGGGGGTTCTGGGGGTTTGTGGGCATTGGGGGGTGTGTGGGGGTTCTGGGGGGTGTGTGGGCATTGGGCGGTTTTGGGGACTGTGGGGTTTGTGGGCGTTGGGCGGTGTGTGGGGGTCTTGGGGGCTGTGGGGTTTGTGGGCGTTGGGCGGTGTGTGGGGGTTCTCGGGGGTCTGTGGGCGCTTGGCGGTGTGTGGGGGTTCTCGGGGGTGTGTGGGCGTTGGGCGGTGTGTGGGGGTTCTGGGGGGTGTGTGGGCGTTGGGCGGTGTGTGGGGGTTTTGGGGGCTGTGGGGTTTGTGGGTGTTGGGCGGTGTGTGGGGGTTCTCGGGGATGTGTGGGATTTGGGCGGTGTGTGGGGGTTCTGGGGGCTGTGGGGTTTGTGGGCGTTGGGCGGTGTATGAGGGTTCTCGGGGGTGTGTGTGCGTTGGGCGGTGTGTGGGGGTTTTGGGGGCTGTGGGGTTTGTGGGCGTTGGGCGGTGTGTGGGGGTTCTCGGGGGTGTGTGGGCGCTGGGCGGTGTGTGGGGGTTCTGGGGGGTGTGTGGGCGTTGGGCGGTTTTGGGGACTGTGGGGTTTGTGGGCGTTGGGCGGTGTGTGGGGGTTCTCGGGGGTGTGTGGGCGTTGGGTGGTGTGTGGGGGTTCTGGGGGGTGTGTGGGCGTTGGGCGGTGTGTGGGGGTTTTGGGGGCTGTGGGGTTTGTGGGCGCTTGGCGGTGTGTGGGGGTTCTCGGGGGTGTGTGGGCGTTGGGCGGTGTGTGGGGGTTCTGGGGGGTGTGTGGGCGTTGGGCGGTGTGTGGGGGTTTTGAGGGCTGTTGGGTTTGTGGGCGTTGGGCGGTGTGTGGGGGTTCTCGGGGGTGTGTGGGCGTTGGGCGGTGTGTGGGGGTTTTGGGGGCTGTGGGGTTGTATGCGTTGGGCGGTGTGTGGGGGTTTTGGGGGCTGTGGGGTTTGTGGGCGTTGGGCGGTGTGTGGGGGTTCTCGGGGGTGTGTGGGCGTTGGGCGGTGTGTGGGGGTTCTGGGGGGTGTGTGGGCGTTGGGCGGTGTGTGGGGGTTTTGGGGGCTGTGGGGTTTGTGGGAGCTTGGCGGTGTGTGGGGGTTCTCGGGGATGTGTGGGGGTTGGGTGGTGTGTGGGGGTTTTGGGGGCTGTGGGGTTTGTGGGCGTTGGGTGGTTTGTGGGGGTTTTTGGGGCTGTGGGGTGTGTGGGCGTTGGGCGGTGTGTGGGGGTTCTTGGGGGTGTGTGGGCGTTGGGCGGTGTGTGGGGGTTTTGGGGGCAGTGGGGTGTGGGCGTTGGGCGGTGTGTGGGGGTTTTGTGGGGTGTGTGGGGGTTTTGGGGGCTGTGGGGTGTGTGGGCGTTGGGCGGTGTGTTGGGGTTTTGGGGGCTGTGGGGTTGTATGCGTTGGGCGGTGTGTGGGGGTTTTGGGGGCTGTGGGGTTTGTGGGTGTTGGGCGGTGTGTGGGGTTCTCGGGGTTGTGGGGGTTTTGGGGGGTGTGTGTGGGTTTTGGTTGCTGTGGGGTTTTTGGTCGTTGGGCGGTGTGTGGGGGTTCTGGGGGGTGTGTGGGCATTGGGCGGTGTGTGGGGGTTCTCGGGGGCTGTGGTGTTTGTGGGCGTTGGGCGGTGTGTGGGGGTTTTGGGGGCTGTGGGGTGTGGGCGTTGGGCGGTGTGTGGGGGTTTTGGGGGCTGTGGGGTTTGTGGGCGTTGGGCGGTGTGTGGGGGTTCTCGGGGGTGTGTGGGCGCCGGGCGGTGTGTGGGGGTTCTGGGGGGTGTGTGGGCGTTGGGCGGTGTGTGGGGGTTCTGGGGGGTGTGTGGGCGCTGGGCGGTGTATGGGGGTTCTGGGGGTTGTGTGGGCGTTGGGCGGTGTGTGGGGGTTCTGGGGGGTGTGTGGGCGTTGGGCGATGTGTGGGGGTTTTGGGGGCTGTGGGGTTTGTGGGCGTTGGGCGGTGTGTGGGGGTTTTGGGGGCTGTGGGGTTTGTGGGCGTTGGGCGGTGTGTGGGGGTTCTCGGGGGTGTGTGGGCGTTGGGCGGTGTGTGGGGGTTCTCGGGGGTGTGTGGGCGTTGGGCGGTGTGTGGGGGTTCAGGGGGGTGTGTGGGCGTTGGGCGGTGTGTGGGGGTTCTGGGGGGTGTGTGGGCGTTGGGTGGTGTGTGGGGGTTCTGGGGGGTGTGTGGGCGTTGGGCGGTGTGTGTGGGTTCGGGGGGGTGTGTGGGCGTTGGGCGGTGTGTGGGGGTTTTGGGGGCTGTGGGGTTTGTGGGCGCTGGGCGGTGTGTGGGGGTTCTCGGGGGTGTGTGGGCGCCGGGCGGTGTGTGGGGGTTCTCGGGGGTGTGTGGGCGCCGGGCGGTGTGTGGGGGTTCTGGGGGGTGTGTGGGCGTTGGGCGGTGTGTGGGGGTTCTGGGGGGTGTGTGGGCGCTGGGCGGTGTATGGGGGTTCTGGGGGTTGTGTGGGCGTTTTGCGGTGTGTGGGGGTTCTGGGGGGTGTGTGGGCGTTGGGCAGTGTGTGGGGGTTTTGGGGGCTGTGGGGTTTGTGGGCGTTGGGCGGTGTGTGGGGGTTCTCCGGGGTGTGTGGGCGTTGGGCGGTGTGTGGGGGTTCAGGGGGGTGTGTGGGCGTTGGGCGGTGTGTGGGGGTTCTTGGGGGTGTGTGGGCGTTGGGTGGTGTGTGGGGGTTCTGGGGGGTGTGCGGGCGTTGGGCGGTGTGTGTGGGTTGGGGGGTTGTGTGGGCGTTGGGCGGTGTGTGGGGATTTTGGGGGCTGTGGGGTGTGGGCGTTGGGCGGTGTATTGGGGTTTTGGGGGGGGTGTGGGCGTTGGGTGGTGTGTGGGGGTTTTGGGGGTGTGGGGTTTGTATGCGTTGGGCGGTGTGTTGGGGTTTTGGGGGCTGTGGGGTTTGTGGGCGTTGGGCGGTGTGTGGGGGTTTAGGGGGCTGCGGGATGTGGGCGTTGGGCGGTGTGTGGGGGTTCGCGGGGGTGTGTGGAAGCTGGGCGGTGTGTGGGGGTTCTGGGGGGTGTGTGGGCGTTGGGCGGTGTGTGGGGGTTCTCGGGGGTGTGTGGGCGTTGGGCGGTGTGTGGGGGTTTAGGGGGCTGCGGGATGTGGGCGTTGGGCGGTGTGTGGGGGTTCGCGGGGGTGTGTGGAAGCTGGGCGGTGTGTGGGGGTTCTGGGGGGTGTGTGGGCGTTGGGCGGTGTGTGGGGGTTCTCGGGGGTGTGTGGGCGTTGGGCGGTGTGTGGGGGTTCTCGGGGGTGTGTGGGCTCTGGGCGGTGTGTGGGGGTTCTGGGGGGTGTGTGGGCGTTGGGCGGTGTGTGGGGGTTCTCGGGGGTGTGTGGGCGTTGGGCGGTGTGTGGGGGTTTTGGGGGCTGTGGGGTTTGTTGGCGCTGGGCGGTGTGTGGGGGTTCTCGGGGGTGTGTGGGCGCCGGGGGGTGTGTGGGGGTTCTCGGGGGTGTGTGGGCGCCGGGCGGTGTGTGGGGGTTCTGGGGGGTGTGTGGGCGTTGGGCGGTGTGTGGGGGTTCTCGGGGGTGTGTGGGCGTTGGGCGGTGTGTGGGGGTTTAGGGGGCTGTGGGGTGTGGGCATTGGGCGGTGTGTGGGGTTTCTCGGGGGTGTGTGGGCGCTGGGCGGTGTGTGGGGGTTCTGGGGGGTTTGTGGGCGTTGGGCGGTGTGTGGGGGTTCTCGGGGGTGTGTGGGCGTTGGGAGGTGTGTGGGGGTTCTCGGGGGCTGTGGGGTTTGTGGGCGTTGGGCGGTGTGTGGGGGTTCTGGGGGGTGTGTGGGCATTGGGCGGTCTGTGGGGGTTCTGGGGGCTGTGGGGTGTGGGCGTTGGGCGGTGTGTGGGGGTTTTGGGGGCTGTGGGGTTTGTGGGCGTTGGGCGGTGTGTGGGGGTTCTCGGGGGTGTGTGGGCGTTGGGCGGTGTGTGGGGGTTCAGGGGGGTGTGTGGGCGTTGGGCGGTGTGTGGGGGTTCTTGGGGGTGTGTGGGCGTTGGGTGGTGTGTGGGGGTTCTGGGGGGTGTGCGGGCGTTGGGCGGTGTGTGTGGGTTGGGGGGTTGTGTGGGCGTTGGGCGGTGTGTGGGGATTTTGGGGGCTGTGGGGTGTGGGCGTTGGGCGGTGTATTGGGGTTTTGGGGGGGGTGTGGGCGTTGGGAGGTGTGTGGGGGTTTTGGGGGTGTGGGGTTTGTATGCGTTGGGCGGTGTGTTGGGGTTTTGGGGGCTGTGGGGTTTGTGGGCGTTGGGCGGTGTGTGGGGGTTTAGGGGGCTGCGGGATGTGGGCGTTGGGCGGTGTGTGGGGGTTCTCGGGGGTGTGTGGAATCTGGGCGGTGTGTGGGGGTTCTGGGGGGTGTGTGGGCGTTGGGCGGTGTGTGGGGGTCCTCGGGGGTGTGTGGGCGTTGGGCGGTGTGTGGGGGTTTTGGGGGCTGTGGGGTTTGTTTGTGCTGGGCGGTGTGTGGGGGTTCTCGGGGGTGTGTGGGCGCCGGGGGGTGTGTGGGGGTTCTCGGGGGTGTGTGGGCGCCGGGCGGTGTGTGGGGGTTCTGGGGGGTGTGTGGGCGTTGGGCGGTGTGTGGGGGTTTAGGGGGCTGTGGGGTGTGGGCATTGGGCGGTGTGTGGGGTTTCTCGGGGGTGTGTGGGCGCTGGGCGGTGTGTGGGGGTTCTGGGGGGTGTGTGGGCGCTGGGCGGTGTGTGGGGGTTCTCGGGGGTGTGTGGGCGCCGGGCGGTGTGTGGGGGTTCTCGGGGGTGTGTGGGCGTTGGGCGGTGTGTGGGGGTTTAGGGGGCTGTGGGGTGTGGGCATTGGGCGGTGTGTGGGGTTTCTCGGGGGTGTGTGGGCGCTGGGCGGTGTGTGGGGGTTCTGGGGGGTGTGTGGGCGCTGGGCGGTGTGTGGGGGTTCTTGGGGGTTTGTGGGCGTTGGGCGGTGTGTGGGGGTTCTCGGGGGTGTGTGGGCGTTGGGAGGTGTGTGGGGGTTCTCGGGGGTGTGTGGGCGTTGGGTGGTGTGTGGGGGTTTTGGGGGCTGTGGGGTTTGTTGGCGCTGGGCGGTGTGTGGGGGTTCTCGGGGGTGTGTGGGCGCCGGGGGGTGTGTGGGGGTTCTCGGGGGTGTGTGGGCGCCGGGCGGTGTGTGGGGGTTCTGGGGGGTGTGTGGGCGTTGGGCGGTGTGTGGGGGTTCTCGGGGGTGTGTGGGCGTTGGGCGGTGTGTGGGGGTTTAGGGGGCTGTGGGGTGTGGGCATTGGGCGGTGTGTGGGGTTTCTCGGGGGTGTGTGGGCGCTGGGCGGTGTGTGGGGGTTCTGGGGGGTTTGTGGGCGTTGGGCGGTGTGTGGGGGTTCTCGGGGGTGTGTGGGCGTTGGGAGGTGTGTGGGGGTTCTCGGGGGCTGTGGGGTTTGTGGGCGTTGGGTGGTGTGTGGGGGTTTTGGGGGCTGTGGGGTTTGTGGGCGTTGGGCGGTGTGTGGGGGTTCTGGGGGGTGTGTGGGCATTGGGCGGTCTGTGGGGGTTCTGGGGGCTGTGGGCGTTGGGCGGTGTGTGGGGGTTTTGGGGGCTGTGGGGTGTGGGCGTTGGGCGGTGTGTGGGGGTTTTGGGGGTTGTGGGGTTTGTGGGCGTTGGGCGGTGTGTGGGCGTTCTCGGGGGTGTGTGGGCGCCGGGCGGTGTGTGGGGGTTCTCGGGGGTGTGTGGGCGCCGGGCGGTGTGTGGGGGTTCTGGGGGGTGTGTGGGCGTTGGGCGGTGTGTGGGGGTTCTGGGGGGTGTGTGGGCGCTGGGCGGTGTATGGGGGTTCTGGGGGTTGTGTGGGCGTTGGGCGGTGTGTGGGGGTTCTGGGGGGTGTGTGGGCGTTGGGCGGTGTGTGGGGGTTTTGGGGGCTGTGGGGTTTGTGGGCGTTGGGCGGTGTGTGGGGGTTCTCGGGGGTGTGTGGAAGCTGGGCGGTGTGTGGGGGTTCTGGGGGGTGTGTGGGCGTTGGGCGGTGTGTGGGGGTTCTCGGGGGTGTGTGGGCGTTGGGCGGTGTGTGGGGGTTTTGGGGGCTGTGGGGTTTGTGGGCGTTGGGCGGTGTGTGGGGGTTCTCGGGGGTGTGTGGGCTCTGGGCGGTGTGTGGGGGTTCTGGGGGGTGTGTGGGCGTTGGGCGGTGTGTGGGGGTTCTCGGGGGTGTGTGGGCGTTGGGCGGTGTGTGGGGGTTTTGGGGGCTGTGGGGTTTGTGGGCGCTGGGCGGTGTGTGGGGGTTCTCGGGGGTGTGTGGGCGCCGGGCGGTGTGTGGGGGTTCTCGGGGGTGTATGGGCGTTGGGCGGTGTGTGGGGGTTTAGGGGGCTGTGGGGTGTGGGCATTGGGCGGTGTGTGGGGTTTCTCGGGGGTGTGTGGGCGCTGGGCGGTGTGTGGGGGTTCTGGGGGGTGTGTGGGCGCTGGGCGGTGTGTGGGGGTTCTTGGGGGTTTGTGGGCGTTGGGCGGTGTGTGGGGGTTCTCGGGGGTGTGTGGGCGTTGGGAGGTGTGTGGGGGTTCTCGGGGGCTGTGGGGTTTGTGGGCGTTGGGCGGTGTGTGGGGGTTTTGGGGGCTGTGGGGTTTGTGGGCGTTGGGCGGTGTGTGGGGGTTCTGGGGGGTGTGTGGGCATTGGGCGGTCTGTGGGGGTTCTGGGGGCTGTGGGCGTTGGGCGGTGTGTGGGGGTTTTGGGGGCTGTGGGGTGTGGGCGTTGGGCGGTGTGTGGGGGTTTTGGGGGTTGTGGGGTTTGTGGGCGTTGGGCGGTGTGTGGGCGTTCTCGGGGGTGTGTGGGCGCCGGGCGGTGTGTGGGGGTTCTCGGGGGTGTGTGGGCGCCGGGCGGTGTGTGGGGGTTCTGGGGGGTGTGTGGGCGTTGGGCGGTGTGTGGGGGTTCTGGGGGGTGTGTGGGCGCTGGGCGGTGTATGGGGGTTCTGGGGGTTGTGTGGGCGTTGGGCGGTGTGTGGGGGTTCTGGGGGGTGTGTGGGCGTTGGGCGGTGTGTGGGGGTTTTGGGGGCTGTGGGGTTTGTGGGCGTTGGGCGGTGTGTGGGGGTTTTGGGGGCTGTGGGGTTTGTGGGCGTTGGGCGGTGTGTGGGGGTTCTCGGGGGTGTGTGGGCGTTGGGCGGTGTGTGGGGGTTCAGGGGGGTGTGTGGACGTTGGGCGGTGTGTGGGGGTTCTTGGGGGTGTGTGGGCGTTGGGTGGTGTGTGGGGGTTCTGGGGGGTGTGTGGGCGTTGGGCGGTGTGTGTGGGTTCGGGGGGGTGTGTGGGCGTTGGGCGGTGTGTGGGGATTTTGGGGGCTGTGGGGTGTGGGCGTTGGGCGGTGTATTGGGGTTTTGGGGGTGTGTGGGCGTTGGGAGGTGTGTGGGGGTTTTGGGGGCTGTGGGGTTTGTGGGCATTGGGCGGTGTGTGGGGGTTTAGGGGGCTGCGGGGTGTGGGCGTTGGGCGGTGTGTGGGGATTCTCGGGGGTGTGTGGGTGCTGGGCGGTGTGTGGGGATTCTGGGGGGTGTGTGGGCGTTGGGCGGTGTGTGGGGGTTCTCGGGGGTGTGTGAGCGTTGGGCGGTGTGTGGGGGTGTAGGGGGCTGTGGGGTGTGGGCATTGGGCGGTGTGTGGGGTTTCTCGGGGGTGTGTGGTCGCTGGGCGGTGTGTGGGGGTTCTTGGGGGTTTGTGGGCGTTGGGCGGTGTGTGGGGGTTCTCGGGAGTGTGTGGGCGTTGGGAGGTGTGTGGGGGTTCTCGGGGGCTGTGGGGTTTGTGGGCGTTGGGCGGTGTGTGGGGGTTTTGGGGGCTGTGGGGTTTGTGGGCATTGGGCGGTGTGTGGGGGTTCTGGGGGGTGTGTGGGCATTGGGCGGTCTGTGGGGGTTCTGGGAGCTGTGGGCGTTGGGCGGTGTGTGGGGGTTTTGGGGGCTGCGGGGTGTGGGCGTTGGGCGGTGTGTGGGGGTTTTGGGGGCTGTGGGGTTTGTGGGCGTTGGGCGGTGTGTGGGGGTTCTCGGGGGTGTGTGGGCGCCGGGCGGTGTGTGGGAGTTCTCGGGGGTGTGTGGGCGCCGGGCGGTGTGTGGGGGTTCTGGGGGGTGTGTGGGCGCTGGGCGGTGTATGGGGGTTCTGGGGGTTGTGTGGGCGTTGGGCGGTGTGTGGGGGTTCTGGGGGGTGTGTGGGCGGTGGGCGGTGTGTGGGGGTTTTGGGGGCTGTGGGGTTTGTGGGCGTTGGGCGGTGTGTGGGGGTTCTCGGGGGTGTGTTGGCGTTGGGCGGTGTGTGGGGGTTCTCGGGGGTGTGTGGGCGTTGGGCGGTGTGTGGGGGTTCAGGGGGGTGTGTGGGCGTTGGGCGGTGTGTGGGGGTTCTTGGGGGTGTGTGGGCGTTGGGTGGTGTGTGGGGGTTCTGGGGGGTGTGTGGGCGTTGGGCGGTGTGTGTGGGTTCGGGGGGGTGTGTGGGCGTTGGGCGGTGTGTGGGGATTTTGGGGGCTGTGGGGTGTGGGCGTTGGGCGGTGTATTGGGGTTTTGGGGGGGGTGTGGGCGTTGGGCGGTGTGTGGGGGTTTTGGGGGTGTGGGGTTTGTATGCGTTGGGCGGTGTGTTGGGGTTTTGGGGGCTGTGGGGTTTGTGGGCGTTGGGCGGTGTGTGGGGGTTTTGGGGGCTGTGGGGTTTGTGGGCGTTGGGCGGTGTGTGGGGGTTTAGGGGGCTGCGGGGTGTGGGCGTTGGGCGGTGTGTGGGGGTTCTCGGGGGTGTGTGGGCGCTGGGCGGTGTGTGGGGATTCTGGGGGGTGTGTGGGCGTTGGGCGGTGTGTGGGGGTTCTCGGGGGTGTGTGGGCGTTGGGCGGTGTGTGGGGGTTTTGGGGGGTGTGTGGGCGTTGGGGGGTGTGTGGGGGTTCTCGGGGGTGTGTGGGCGTTGGGCGGTGTGTGGGGGTTTTGGGGGCTGTGGGGATTGTGGGCGCTGGGCGGTGTGTGGGGGTTTTCGGGGGTGTGTGGGAGCCGGGGGGTGTGTGGGGGTTCTCGGGGGTGTGTGGGGGTTCTGGGGGGTGTGTGGGCGTTGGGCGGTGTGTGGGGGTTCTCGGGGGTGTGTGGGCGTTGGGCGGTGTGTGGGGGTTTAGGGGTCTGTGGGGTGTGGGCGTTGGGCGGTGTGTGGGGTTTCTCGGGGGTGTGTGGGCGCTGGGCGGTGTGTGGGGTTTCTGGGGGGTGTGTGGGCGCTGGGCGGTGTGTGGGGGTTCTTGGGGGTTTGTGGGCGGTGGGCGGTGTGTGGGGGTTCTCGGGGGTGTGTGGGCGTTGGGAGGTCTGTGGGGGTTCTCGGGGGCTGTGGGGTTTGTGGGCGTTGGGCGGTGTGTGGGGGTTTTGGGGGCTGTGGGGTTTCTGGGCGTTGGGCGGTGTGTGGGGGTTCTGGGGGGTGTGTGGGCATTGGGCGGTCTGTGGGGGTTCTGGGGGCTGTGGGCGTTGGGCGGTGTGTGGGGGTTTTGGGGGCTGTGGGGTGTGGGCGTTGGGCGGTGTGTGGGGGTTCTCGGGGGTGTGTGGGCGCTGGGCGGTGTGTGGGGGTTTTGGGGGCTGTGGGGTGTGGGCGTTGGGCGGTGTGTGGGGGTTTTGGGGGGTGTGTGGGCGCTGGGCGGTGTGTGGGGGTTCTTGGGGGTGTGTGGGTGTTGGGCGGTGTGTGGGGGTTCTCGGGGGTGTGTGGGCGTTGGGCGGTGTGTGGGGGTTCTTGGGGGTTTGTGGGCGTTGGGTGGTGTGTGGGGGTTCTGGGGGGTGTGTGGGCGTTGGGGGGTGTGTGGGGGTTTTGGGGGTGTGGGGTTTGTATGCATTGGGCGGTGTGTTGGGGTTTTGGGGGCTGTGGGGTTTGTGGGCGTTGGGCGGTGTGTGGGGGTTTTAGGGGCTGTGGGGTTTGTGGGCGTTGGGCGGTGTGTAGGGGTTCTCGGGGATGTGTGGGTGTTGGGTGGTGTGTGGGGGTTCTCGGGGGTTTGTGGGCGCTGGGCGGTATGTGGGGATTCTGGGGGGTGTGTGGGCGTTGGGCGGTGTGTGGGGGTTTTGGGGGCTGTGGGGTTTGTGGGCGTTGGGCGGTGTGTGGGGGTTCTCGGGGGTGTGTGGGCGTTGGGCGGTGTGTGGGGGTTCAGGGGGGTGTGTGGGCGTTGGGCGGTGTGTGGGGGTTCTTGGGGGTGTGTGGGCGTTGGGTGGTGTGTGGGGGTTCTGGGGGGTGTGTGGGCGTTGGGCGGTGCTTGGGGGTTTTGGGGGCTGTGGGGTTTGTGGGTGTTGGGCGGTGTGTGGGGGTTTTGGGGGCTGTGGGGTTTGTGGGCGTTGGGCGGTGTGTGGGGGTTCTCGGGGTTGTGTGGGCGTTGGGTGGTGTGTGGGGGTTCTGGGGGGTGTATAGGCGTTGGGCGGTGTGTGGGGGTTCTTGGGGGTGTGTGGGCGTTGGGCGGTGTGTGGGGGTTTTGGGGGGTGTGTGGGGGTTTTTGGGGCTGTGGAGTTTGTGGGCGTTGGGCGGTGTGTGGGGGTTCTGGGGCGTGTGTGGGCGTTGGGCGGTGTGTGGGGGTTTTGGGGGCTGTGGGGTTTGTGGGCGTTGGGCGGTGTGTGGGGGTTTTGGGGGCTGTGGGGTTTGTGGGGATTGGGCGGTGTGTGGGGGTTCTCGGGGGTGTGTTGGCGCTGGGCGGTGTGTGAGGTTTAGGGGGGGTGTATGGGCGTTGGGCGGTGTGTGGGGGTTCTGGGGGTGTGTGGGCGTTGGGCGGTGTGTGGGGGTTCTGGGTGCTGTGGGCGTTGGGCGGTGTGTGGGGGTGCTTTGGGGTGTGTGGGCGTTGGGCGGTGTGTGGTTGCTGTGGGGTGTGTGGTCGTTGGGAGGTGTTTGGGGGTTTTGGGGGGTGTGTGGGCGTTGGGCGGTGTGTGGGGGTTCTGCGGCGTTTGTGGGCGTTGGGCGGTGTGTGGGGGCTGTGGGGTTTGTGGGCGTTGGGCGGTGTGTGGGGGTTTTGGGGGCTCTGGGGTTTGTGGGCGTTGGGCGGTGTGTGGGGGTTCTCAGGGCGTGTGTGGGGGTTCTGGGGGGTGTGTGGGCGTTGGGCGGTGTGTGGGGGTTCTTGGGGGTGTGTGGGCGTTGGGCGGTGTGTGGGAGTTCTGGGGGGTGTGTGGGGGTTTTGGGGGCTGTGGGGTGTGGGCGTTGGGCGGTGTGTGGGGGTTCTCAGGGCGTGTGTGGGGGTTCTGGGGGGTGTGTGGGAGTTGGGCGGTGTGTGGGGGTTCTGGGGGCTGTGGGCGTTGGGCGGTGTGTGGGGGTTTTGGGGGGTGTGTGGGGATTTTGGGGGCTGTGGAGTTTGTGGGTGTTGGGCGGTGTGTGGGGGTTCTCGGGGGTGTTTGGGCGTTGGGCGGTGTGTGTTGTGTGGGGGCTGTGGGGTGTGGGCGTTGGGCGGTGTGTGGGGGTTCTCGGGGGTGTGTGGGCGTTGGGTGGTGTGTCAGGGTTCTGGGGGGTGTGTGGGCGTTTGAGCGGTGTGTGGGGGTTTTGGGGGGTGTGTGGGCGTTGGGCGGTGTGTGGGGGTTCTGGGGGGTGTGTGGGCGTTGGGCGGTGTGTGGGGGTTCTGGGTGCTGTGGGCGTTGGGCGGTGTGTGGGGGTTCTGGGGGCTGTGGTATGTGTGTGCATTGGGCGGTGTGTGGGGGTTCTGGGGGCTGTGGTATGTGTGGGCATTGGGCGGTGTGTGGGGGTTCTGGGGAGTGTGGGCGTTGGGCGGTGTGTGGGGGTTCTGGGGGCTGTGGGCGTTGGTTGTTGTGTGGGGGTTCTGGGGGCTGTGGGCGTTGGGCGGTGTGTGGTGGTTCTGGGGGCTGTGGGGGTGTTGGGCCTTGTTTGGGGGTTCTGTGGTGTGTGGGCTTTTGCGGTGTGTGGGGTATTCTGTGGGGTGTGTTAGCGTTGGCAGTGTCTGGGGGTTCTGGGGGCTGTGGGGTTATGACGCAGTGGTGGCCGGGCCTAGCGAGATGTGACGCAGTTGTGGCCGGGCACGGTGAGGTGCACCGGCAGCTGCAGGGTGTGACGCAGTGGTGGCTGGGCCTGGCGAGATGTGACGCAGTTGTGGCCGGGCACGGTGAGGTGCGCTGGCAGCTGCAGGGTGTGACGCAGTTGTGGCCGGGCACGGTGAGGTGCGCCGGCAGCTGCAGGGTGTGACGCAGTGGTGGCCGGGCTTGGCCAGGTGTGACGCAGTTGTGGCCGGGCACGGTGAGGTGCGCTGGCAGCTGCAGGGTGTGACGCAGTGGTGGCCGGGCGCAGTGTGGTGCGCCGGCAGCTGTAGGGTGTGACGCAGTGGTGGCCGGGCGCAGTGTGGTGCGCCGGCAGCTGTAGGGTGTGACGCAGTGGTGGCCGGGCCTGGTGAGGTGTGACGCAGTTGTGGCCGGGCACGGTGAGGTGCGCCGGCAGCTGCAGGGTGTGACGCAGTGGTGGCCGGGCCTAGCGAGATGTGACGCAGTTGTGGCCGGGCACGGTGAGGTGCGCCGGCAGCTGCAGGGTGTGACGCAGTGGTGGCCGGGCGCAGTGTGGTGCGCCGGCAGCTGCAGGGTGTGACGCAGTGGTGGCCGGGCCTGGCGAGGTGTGACGCAGTTGTGGCCGGGCACAGTGAGGTGCGCTGGCAGCTGCAGGGTGTGACACAGTGGTGGCCGGGCAGGGCGAGGTGTGCCGGCAGCTGTGTGACGCAGTGGTGGCTGGGCGTGGGAGGTGCGTTGGCTGTGTGGCAGTGAGGGTGTGTGCGGATGGGTTTGAGGGGGTTTGTGGGCTTTGGGGGTGTGTGATGGGTTTGTGGGGGCTGTGGGGTGCGCGGGAGTTCTGGCTGCTGTGGGCGTTGGGTAGTGTGTGGGGGTTCTGGGGGCTGTTGGGTGTGTGGGCATTGGGCGGTGTGTTGGGGCTGTGGGGTTTGTGGGGGTTCTGGGGGGTGTGTGGGCATTGGGCGGTGTTTGGGGGTTCTGGGGGGTGTGTGGGCGTTGGGCGGTACATGGGGGTTCTGAGGGGTGTGTGGGCGTTGGTCGGTGTGTCGGGGTTCTGGGGGGTGTGTGGGCGTTGGGCGGTACGTGGGGGTTCTGGGGCCTGTGGGCGTTGGGTGGTGTGTGGGGGTTCTGGGGGCTGTGGGCGTTGGGCGGTGTGTGGGGGTTCTGGGGGCTGTGGGCGTTGGGCGGTGTGTGGGGGTTCGGGGGTGTGTAGGCGTTGGGTGGTGTGTGGGGTTTCTGGGGGGTGTGTGGGCGTTTGGGCGGTGTGCGGGGGTTCTTGGGGGTGTGTCGGCGTTGGGCGGTGTGTGGTGTTGTGTGTGTGGGAGTTGGGGTGTGCGGATGGGGCTCTGGTCTGGCCCGGCCCGGCGGGTCCTGTCTGTGGTCTGGCCTGGTGGGACGGTTTCAGGCTGTGGTTTTTCACGGCTGGTTCAGACTGTGGTCTGGCCCGGCGGGTCTGGGCTCTGGTCTGCCCGGCGGGTCTGGGCTGTGGTCTGCCCCGGTGGGTTCGGACTGTGGTCTGGCCCGGCGGGTTTGGGCTCCGGTCTGGCCCAGCGGGTGTGGGCTGTGGTCTGACCCGGCGGGTCTTGGCTCGGTCTGGCCCGGCGGGTGTGGGCTCTGGTCTGGCGCTGTGCAGGGGGCTGGCACCTCTGTCTTTGCCTCAGTGCTGCAATGATGTGGTTGGATTCTCTCTTCCTGATCGATCGTGAAGAAATTCCTTCACCAGATTCTGAGCAGCGCCGAGGCCTACTGGGCTTCAGTTCCACAGCAGTCAAGTCCGGGCCGGGTCTTACCAGAATGGGGTGTGTGCGGATGGGGCTGTGGGGGTGTGTGGTGGGTGTGTGGGCGTTGGGCGGTGTGTGGGGGTTCTGGGGAGTGTGTGGGCGTTGGGCGGTTTGTGGGGTTTCAGGGGGGTGTGTGGGCGTTTGGGCGGTGTGTGGGGGTTCTGGGGGCTGTGAGCGTTGGGCGGTTTGTGGGGGTTCTGGGGGTGTGTGGGCGTTGGGCGGTGTGTGGGGTTTCTGGGGGGTGTGTGGGCGTTGGGCGGTGTGTGGGGGTTTTGGTGGGTGTGTGGGCGTTGGGCGGTGTGTGGGGGTTCTGGGGGGTGTGTGGGCGTTTGGGCGGTATGTGGGGGTTCTGGGGGTGTGTGGGCGTTGGGCGGTATGTGGGGGTTCTGTGGGTTTGTGGGCATTGGGGGGTGTGTGTGGGTTCGGGGGGGTGTGTCGGCGTTGGGCGGTGTGTGGTGTTGTGTGTGTGGGAGTTGGGGTGTGCGGATGGGGCTCTGGTCTGGCCCGGCCCGGCGGGTCCTGTCTGTGGTCTGGCCTGGTGGGACGGTTTCAGGCTGTGGTTTTTCACGGCTGGTTTGGACTGTGGTCTGGCCTGGCGGGTCTGGGCTCTGGTCTGCCCGGTGGGTCTGGGCTGTGGTCTGCCCCGGTGGGTTCGGACTGTGGTCTGGCCCGGCGGGTTTGGGCTCCGGTCTGGCCCGGTGGGTGTGGGCTGTGGTCTGGCCCGGCGGGTGTGGGCTGTGGTCTGACCCGGCGGGTCTTGGCTTGGTCTGGCCCGACGGGTGTGGGCTCTGGTCTGGCGCTGTGCAGGGGGCTGGCACCTCTGTCTTTGCCTCAGTGCTGCAATGATGTGGTTGGATTCTCTCTTCCTGATCGATCGTGAAGAAATTCCTTTACCAGATTCTGAGCAGCGCCGGGGCCTACTGGGCTCCAGTTCCACAGCAGTCAAGCCCGGGCCGGGTCTTACCAGAATGGGGTGTGTGCGGATGGGGCTGTGGGGGTGTGTGGTGGGTGTGTGGGCGTTGGGCGGTGTGTGGGGGCTCTGGGGGCTGTGGGCGTTGGGCAGTGTGTGGGGGTTCTGGGGGATTGTGGGCATTGGGCGGTGTGTCAGGGTTTTGGGGGCTGTGGGGTTTGTGGGTGTTGGGCGTTGTGTGGGGGTTCTCGGGGGTGTGTGGGCGTTTGGGCGGTGTGTGGGGGTTCTGGGGGCTGTGGGCGTTGGGCGGTGTGTGGGGGTTCTGGGGGCTGTGGCCGTTGGGCGGTGTGTGGGGGTTCTGGGGGCTGTGGGGTGTGTGGGGGTTCTTGGGGGTGTGTGGGCGTTGGGCGGTGTGTGGGGGTTCTGGGGGGTGTGTGGGCGTTGGGCGGTGTGTGGGGGTTCTCGGGGTTGTGTGGGCGTCGGGCGGTGTGTGGGGGATCTCGGGGGTGTGTGGGCGTTGGGCGGTATGTGGGGGTTCTGGGGGTGTGTGGGCGTTGGGCGGTATGTGGGGGTTCTGGGGGTTTGTGGGCATTGGGGGGTGTGTGGGGGTTCTGGGGGGTGTGTGGGCATTGGGCGGTTTTGGGGACTGTGGGGTTTGTGGGCGTTGGGCGGTGTGTGGGGGTCTTGGGGACTGTGGGGTTTGTGGGCGTTGGGCGGTGTGTGGGGGTTCTCGGGGGTCTGTGGGCGCTTGGCGGTGTGTGGGGGTTCTGGGGGGTGTGTGGGCGTTGGGCGGTGTGTGGGGGTTTTGGGGGCTGTGGGGTTTGTGGGTGTTGGGCGTTGTGTGGGGGTTCTCGGGGATGTGTGGGATTTGGGCGGTGTGTGGGGGTTCTGGGGGCTGTGGGGTTTGTGGGCGTTGGGCGGTGTATGAGGGTTCTCGGGGGTGTGTGTGCGTTGGGCGGTGTGTGGGGGTTTTGGGGGCTGTGGGGTTTGTGGGCGTTGGGCGGTGTGTGGGGGTTCTCGGGGGTGTGTGGGCGCTGGGCGGTGTGTGGGGGTTCTGGGGGGTGTGTGGGCGTTGGGCGGTTTTGGGGACTGTGGGGTTTGTGGGCGTTGGGCGGTGTGTGGGGGTTCTCGGGGGTGTGTGGGCGTTGGGTGGTGTGTGGGGGTTCTGGGGGGTGTGTGGGCGTTGGGCGGTGTGTGGGGGTTTTGGGGGCTGTGGGGTTTGTGGGCGCTTGGCGGTGTGTGGGGGTTCTCGGGGGTGTGTGGGCGTTGGGCGGTGTGTGGGGGTTCTGGGGGGTGTGTGGGCGTTGGGCGGTGTGTGGGGGTTTTGAGGGCTGTTGGGTTTGTGGGCGTTGGGCGGTGTGTGGGGGTTCTCGGGGGTGTGTGGGCGTTGGGCGGTGTGTGGGGGTTTTGGGGGGTGTGTGGGCGTTGGGCGGTGTGTGGGGGTTTTGGGGGCTGTGGGGTTTGTGGGAGCTTGGCGGTGTGTGGGGGTTCTCGGGGATGTGTGGGGGTTGGGTGGTGTGTGGGGGTTTTGGGGGCTGTGGGGTTTGTGGGCGTTGGGTGGTTTGTGGGGGTTTTTGGGGCTGTGGGGTGTGTGGGCGTTGGGCGGTGTGTGGGGGTTCTTGGGGGTGTGTGGGCGTTGGGCGGTGTGTGGGTGTTTTGGGGGCAGTGGGGTGTGGGCGTTGGGCGGTGTGTGGGGGTTTTGTGGGGTGTGTGGGGGTTTTGGGGGCTGTGGGGTGTGTGGGCGTTGGGCGGTGTGTTGGGGTTTTGGGGGCTGTGGGGTTGTATGCGTTGGGCGGTGTGTGGGGGTTTTGGGGGCTGTGGGGTTTGTGGGTGTTGGGCGGTGTGTGGGGTTCTCGGGGTTGTGGGGGTTTTGGGGGGTGTGTGTGGGTTTTGGTTGCTGTGGGGTTTTTGGTCGTTGGGCGGTGTGTGGGGGTTCTGGGGGGTGTGTGGGCATTGGGCGGTGTGTGGGGGTTCTCGGGGGCTGTGGTGTTTGTGGGCGTTGGGCGGTGTGTGGGGGTTTTGGGGGCTGTGGGGTGTGGGCGTTGGGCGGTGTGTGGGGGTTTTGGGGGCTGTGGGGTTTGTGGGCGTTGGGCGGTGTGTGGGGGTTCTCGGGGGTGTGTGGGCGCCGAGCGGTGTGTGGGGGTTCTGGGGGGTGTGTGGGCGTTGGGCGGTATGTGGGGGTTCTGGGGGGTGTGTGGGCGCTGGGCGGTGTATGGGGGTTCTGGGGGTTGTGTGGGCGTTGGGCGGTGTGTGGGGGTTCTGGGGGGTGTGTGGGCGTTGGGCGATGTGTGGGGGTTTTGGGGGCTGTGGGGTTTGTGGGCGTTGGGCGGTGTGTGGGGGTTTTGGGGGCTGTGGGGTTTGTGGGCGTTGGGCGGTGTGTGGGGGTTCTCGGGGGTGTGTGGGCGTTGGGCGGTGTGTGCGGGTTTTGGGGGCTGTGGGGTTTGTGGGCGTTGGGCGGTGTGTGGGGGTTCTCGGGGGTGTGTGGGCGTTGGACGGTGTGTGGGGGTTCTCGGGGGTGTGTGGGCGTTGGGCGGTGTGTGGGGGTTCAGGGGGGTGTGTGGGCGTTGGGCGGTGTGTGGGGGTTCTTGGGGGTGTGTGGGCGTTGGGTGGTGTGTGGGGGTTCTGGGGGGTGTGTGGGCGTTGGGCGGTGTGTGTGGGTTCGGGGGGGTGTGTGGGCGTTGGGCGGTGTGTGGGGGTTTTGGGGGCTGTGGGGTTTGTGGGCGCTGGGCGGTGTGTGGGGGTTCTCGGGGGTGTGTGGGCGCCGGGCGGTGTGTGGGGGTTCTCGGGGGTGTGTGGGCGCCGGGCGGTGTGTGGGGGTTCTGGGGGGTGTGTGGGCGTTGGGCGGTGTGTGGGGGTTCTGGGGGGTGTGTGGGCGCTGGGCGGTGTATGGGGGTTCTGGGGGTTGTGTGGGTGTTTTGCGGTGTGTGGGGGTTCTGGGGGGTGTGTGGGCGTTGGGCAGTGTGTGGGGGTTTTGGGGGCTGTGGGGTTTGTGGGCGTTGGGCGGTGTGTGGGGGTTCTCGGGGGTGTGTGGGCGTTGGGCGGTGTGTGGGGGTTCAGGGGGGTGTGTGGGCGTTGGGCGGTGTGTGGGGGTTCTTGGGGGTGTGTGGGCGTTGGGTGGTGTGTGGGGGTTCTGGGGGGTGTGCGGGCGTTGGGCGGTGTGTGTGGGTTGGGGGG
Organism: Atractosteus spatula; assembly: GCF_055471065.1. NCBI lineage: Eukaryota > Metazoa > Chordata > Actinopteri > Semionotiformes > Lepisosteidae > Atractosteus > Atractosteus spatula. The sequence goes on along the minus strand of NW_028296637.1, from coordinate 158,194 downwards.
TTGTGTGGGCGTTGGGCGGTGTGTGGGGATTTTGGGGGCTGTGGGGTGTGGGCGTTGGGCGGTGTATTGGGGTTTTGGGGGGGGTGTGGGCGTTGGGTGGTGTGTGGGGGTTTTGGGGGTGTGGGGTTTGTATGCGTTGGGCGGTGTGTTGGGGTTTTGGGGGCTGTGGGGTTTGTGGGCGTTGGGCGGTGTGTGGGGGTTTAGGGGGCTGCTTAATGTGGGCGTTGGGCGGTGTGTGGGGGTTCGCGGGGGTGTGTGGAAGCTGGGCGGTGTGTGGGGGTTCTGGGGGGTGTGTGGGCGTTGGGCGGTGTGTGGGGGTTCTCGGGGGTGTGTGGGCGTTGGGCGGTGTGTGGGGGTTTAGGGGGCTGCGGGATGTGGGCGTTGGGCGGTGTGTGGGGGTTCGCGGGGGTGTGTGGAAGCTGGGCGGTGTGTGGGGGTTCTGGGGGGTGTGTGGGCGTTGGGCGGTGTGTGGGGGTTCTCGGGGGTGTGTGGGCGTTGGGCGGTGTGTGGGGGTTCTCGGGGGTGTGTGGGCTCTGGGCGGTGTGTGGGGGTTCTGGGGGGTGTGTGGGCGTTGGGCGGTGTGTGGGGGTTCTCGGGGGTGTGTGGGCGTTGGGCGGTGTGTGGGGGTTTTGGGGGCTGTGGGGTTTGTTGGCGCTGGGCGGTGTGTGGGGGTTCTCGGGGGTGTGTGGGCGCCGGGGGGTGTGTGGGGGTTCTCGGGGGTGTGTGGGCGCCGGGCGGTGTGTGGGGGTTCTGGGGGGTGTGTGGGCGTTGGGCGGTGTGTGGGGCTTCTCGGGGGTGTGTGGGCGTTGGGCGGTGTGTGGGGGTTTAGGGGGCTGTGGGGTGTGGGCATTGGGCGGTGTGTGGGGTTTCTCGGGGGTGTGTGGGCGCTGGGCGGTGTGTGGGGGTTCTGGGGGGTTTGTGGGCGTTGGGCGGTGTGTGGGGGTTCTCGGGGGTGTGTGGGCGTTGGGAGGTGTGTGGGGGTTCTCGGGGGCTGTGGGGTTTGTGGGCGTTGGGCGGTGTGTGGGGGTTCTGGGGGGTGTGTGGGCATTGGGCGGTCTGTGGGGGTTCTGGGGGCTGTGGGCGTTGGGCGGTGTATGGGGGTTTTGGGGGCTGTGGGGTGTGGGCGTTGGGCGGTGTGTGGGGGTTTTGGGGGCTGTGGGGTTTGTGGGCGTTGGGCGGTGTGTGGGGGTTCTCGGGGGTGTGTGGGCGTTGGGCGGTGTGTGGGGGTTCAGGGGGGTGTGTGGGCGTTGGGCGGTGTGTGGGGGTTCTTGGGGGTGTGTGGGCGTTGGGTGGTGTGTGGGGGTTCTGGGGGGTGTGCGGGCGTTGGGCGGTGTGTGTGGGTTGGGGGGTTGTGTGGGCGTTGGGCGGTGTGTGGGGATTTTGGGGGCTGTGGGGTGTGGGCGTTGGGCGGTGTATTGGGGTTTTGGGGGGGGTGTGGGCGTTGGGTGGTGTGTGGGGGTTTTGGGGGTGTGGGGTTTGTATGCGTTGGGCGGTGTGTTGGGGTTTTGGGGGCTGTGGGGTTTGTGGGCGTTGGGCGGTGTGTGGGGGTTTAGGGGGCTGCGGGATGTGGGCGTTGGGCGGTGTGTGGGGGTTCTCGGGGGTGTGTGGAATCTGGGCGGTGTGTGGGGGTTCTGGGGGGTGTGTGGGCGTTGGGCGGTGTGTGGGGGTTCTCGGGGGTGTGTGGGCGTTGGGCGGTGTGTGGGGGTTTTGGGGGCTGTGGGGTTTGTGGGCGTTGGGCGGTGTGTGGGGGTTCTCGGGGGTGTGTGGGCTCTGGGCGGTGTGTGGGGGTTCTGGGGGGTGTGTGGGCGTTGGGCGGTGTGTGGGGGTTCTCGGGGGTGTGTGGGCGTTGGGCGGTGTGTGGGGGTTTTGGGGGCTGTGGGGTTTGTTTGTGCTGGGCGGTGTGTGGGGGTTCTCGGGGGTGTGTGGGCGCCGGGGGGTGTGTGGGGGTTCTCGGGGGTGTGTGGGCGCCGGGCGGTGTGTGGGGGTTCTGGGGGGTGTGTGGGCGTTGGGCGGTGTGTGGGGGTTTAGGGGGCTGTGGGGTGTGGGCGCTGGGCGGTGTGTGGGGGTTCTGGGGGGTGTGTGGGCGCTGGGCGGTGTGTGGGGGTTCTCGGGGGTGTGTGGGCGCCGGGCGGTGTGTGGGGGTTCTCGGGGGTGTGTGGGCGTTGGGCGGTGTGTGGGGGTTTAGGGGGCTGTGGGGTGTGGGCATTGGGCGGTGTGTGGGGTTTCTCGGGGGTGTGTGGGCGCTGGGCGGTGTGTGGGGGTTCTGGGGGGTGTGTGGGCGCTGGGCGGTGTGTGGGGGTTCTTGGGGGTTTGTGGGCGTTGGGCGGTGTGTGGGGGTTCTCGGGGGTGTGTGGGCGTTGGGAGGTGTGTGGGGGTTCTCGGGGGTGTGTGGGCGTTGGGTGGTGTGTGGGGGTTTTGGGGGCTGTGGGGTTTGTTGGCGCTGGGCGGTGTGTGGGGGTTCTCGGGGGTGTGTGGGCGCCGGGGGGTGTGTGGGGGTTCTCGGGGGTGTGTGGGCGCCGGGCGGTGTGTGGGGGTTCTGGGGGGTGTGTGGGCGTTGGGCGGTGTGTGGGGGTTCTCGGGGGTGTGTGGGCGTTGGGCGGTGTGTGGGGGTTTAGGGGGCTGTGGGGTGTGGGCATTGGGCGGTGTGTGGGGTTTCTCGGGGGTGTGTGGGCGCTGGGCGGTGTGTGGGGGTTCTGGGGGGTTTGTGGGCGTTGGGCGGTGTGTGGGGGTTCTCGGGGGTGTGTGGGCGTTGGGAGGTGTGTGGGGGTTCTCGGGGGCTGTGGGGTTTGTGGGCGTTGGGTGGTGTGTGGGGGTTTTGGGGGCTGTGGGGTTTGTGGGCGTTGGGCGGTGTGTGGGGGTTCTGGGGGGTGTGTGGGCATTGGGCGGTCTGTGGGGGTTCTGGGGGCTGTGGGCGTTGGGCGGTGTGTGGGGGTTTTGGGGGCTGTGGGGTGTGGGCGTTGGGCGGTGTGTGGGGGTTTTGGGGGTTGTGGGGTTTGTGGGCGTTGGGCGGTGTGTGGGCGTTCTCGGGGGTGTGTGGGCGCCGGGCGGTGTGTGGGGGTTCTCGGGGGTGTGTGGGCGCCGGGCGGTGTGTGGGGGTTCTGGGGGGTGTGTGGGCGTTGGGCGGTGTGTGGGGGTTCTGGGGGGTGTGTGGGCGCTGGGCGGTGTATGGGGGTTCTGGGGGTTGTGTGGGCGTTGGGCGGTGTGTGGGGGTTCTGGGGGGTGTGTGGGCGTTGGGCGGTGTGTGGGGGTTTTGGGGGCTGTGGGGTTTGTGGGCGTTGGGCAGTGTGTGGGGGTTTTGGGGGCTGTGGGGTTTGTGGGCGTTGGGCGGTGTGTGGGGGTTCTCGGGGGTGTGTGGAAGCTGGGCGGTGTGTGGGGGTTCTGGGGGGTGTGTGGGCGTTGGGCGGTGTGTGGGGGTTCTCGGGGGTGTGTGGGCGTTGGGCGGTGTGTGGGGGTTTTGGGGGCTGTGGGGTTTGTGGGCGTTGGGCGGTGTGTGGGGGTTCTCGGGGGTGTGTGGGCTCTGGGCGGTGTGTGGGGGTTCTGGGGGGTGTGTGTGGGCGTTGGGCGGTGTGTGGGGGTTCTCGGGGGTGTGTGGGCGTTGGGCGGTGTGTGGGGGTTTTGGGGGCTGTGGGGTTTGTGGGCGCTGGGCGGTGTGTGGGGGTTCTCGGGGGTGTGTGGGCGCCGGGCGGTGTGTGGGGGTTCTCGGGGGTGTATGGGCGTTGGGCGGTGTGTGGGGGTTTAGGGGGCTGTGGGGTGTGGGCATTGGGCGGTGTGTGGGGTTTCTCGGGGGTGTGTGGGCGCTGGGCGGTGTGTGGGGGTTCTGGGGGGTGTGTGGGCGCTGGGCGGTGTGTGGGGGTTCTTGGGGGTTTGTGGGCGTTGGGCGGTGTGTGGGGGTTCTCGGGGGTGTGTGGGCGTTGGGAGGTGTGTGGGGGTTCTCGGGGGCTGTGGGGTTTGTGGGCGTTGGGCGGTGTGTGGGGGTTTTGGGGGTGTGGGGTTTGTATGCGTTGGGCGGTGTGTTGGGGTTTTGGGGGCTGTGTGGTTTGTGGGCGTTGGGAGGTGTGTGGGGGTTTTGGGGGCTGTGGGGTTTGTGGGCGTTGGGCGGTGTGTGGGGGTTTAGGGGGCTGCGGGGTGTGGACGTTGGGCGGTGTGTGGGGATTCTCGGGGGTGTGTGGGCGTTGGGCGGTGTGTGGGGGTTCTCGGGGGTGTGTGAGCGTTGGGCGGTGTGTGGGGGTGTAGGGGGCTGTGGGGTGTGGGCATTGGGCGGTGTGTGGGGTTTCTCGGGGGTGTGTGGTCGCTGGGCGGTGTGTGGGGGTTCTTGGGGGTTTGTGGGCGTTGGGCGGTGTGTGGGGGTTCTCGGGGGTGTGTGGGCGTTGGGAGGTGTGTGGGGGTTCTCGGGGGCTGTGGGGTTTGTGGGCGTTGGGCGGTGTGTGGGGGTTTTGGGGGCTGTGGGGTTTGTGGGCATTGGGCGGTGTGTGGGGGTTCTGGGGGGTGTGTGGGCATTGGGCGGTCTGTGGGGGTTCTGGGAGCTGTGGGCGTTGGGCGGTGTGTGGGGGTTTTGGGGGCTGTGGGGTGTGGGCGTTGGGCGGTGTGTGGGGGTTTTGGGGGCTGTGGGGTTTGTGGGCGTTGGGCGGTGTGTGGGGGTTCTCGGGGGTGTGTGGGCGCCGGGCGGTGTGTGGGGGTTCTCGGGGGTGTGTGGGCGCCGGGCGGTGTGTGGGGGTTCTGGGGGGTGTGTGGGCGTTGGGCGGTGTGTGGGGGTTCTGGGGGGTGTGTGGGCGCTGGGCGGTGTATGGGGGTTCTGGGGGTTGTGTGGGCGTTGGGCGGTGTGTGGGGGTTCTGGGGGGTGTGTGGGCGTTGGGCGGTGTGTGGGGGTTTTGGGGGCTGTGGGGTTTGTGGGCGTTGGGCGGTGTGTGGGGGTTCTCGGGGGTGTGTTGGCGTTGGGCGGTGTGTGGGGGTTCTCGGGGGTGTGTGGGCGTTGGGCGGTGTGTGGGGGTTCAGGGGGGTGTGTGGGCGTTGGGCGGTGTGTGGGGGTTCTTGGGGGTGTGTGGGCGTTGGGTGGTGTGTGGGGGTTCTGGGGGGTGTGTGGGCGTTGGGCGGTGTGTGTGGGTTCGGGGGGGTGTGTGGGCGTTGGGCGGTGTGTGGGGATTTTGGGGGCTGTGGGGTGTGGGCGTTGGGCGGTGTATTGGGGTTTTGGGGGGGGTGTGGGCGTTGGGCGGTGTGTGGGGGTTTTGGGGGTGTGGGGTTTGTATGCGTTGGGCGGTGTGTTGGGGTTTTGGGGGCTGTGGGGTTTGTGGGCGTTGGGCGGTGTGTGGGGGTTTTGGGGGCTGTGGGGTTTGTGGGCGTTGGGCGGTGTGTGGGGGTTTAGGGGGCTGCGGGGTGTGGGCGTTGGGCGGTGTGTGGGGGTTCTCGGGGGTGTGTGGGCGCTGGGCGGTGTGTGGGGATTCTGGGGGGTGTGTGGGCGTTGGGCGGTGTGTGGGGGTTCTCGGGGGTGTGTGGGCGTTGGGCGGTGTGTGGGGGTTTTGGGGGGTGTGTGGGCGTTGGGGGGTGTGTGGGGGTTCTCGGGGGTGTGTGGGCGTTGGGCGGTGTGTGGGGGTTTTGGGGGCTGTGGGGATTGTGGGCGCTGGGCGGTGTGTGGGGGTTTTCGGGGGTGTGTGGGCGCCGGGGGGTGTGTGGGGGTTCTCGGGGGTGTGTGGGGGTTCTGGGGGGTGTGTGGGCGTTGGGCGGTGTGTGGGGTTTCTCGGGGGTGTGTGGGCGTTGGGCGGTGTGTGGGGGTTTAGGGGTCTGTGGGGTGTGGGCGTTGGGCGGTGTGTGGGGTTTCTCGGGGGTGTGTGGGCGCTGGGCGGTGTGTGGGGTTTCTGGGGGGTGTGTGGGCGCTGGGCGGTGTGTGGGGGTTCTTGGGGGTTTGTGGGCGGTGGGCGGTGTGTGGGGGTTCTCGGGGGTGTGTGGGCGTTGGGAGGTCTGTGGGGGTTCTCGGGGGCTGTGGGGTTTGTGGGCGTTGGGCGGTGTGTGGGGGTTTTGGGGGCTGTGGGGTTTCTGGGCGTTGGGCGGTGTGTGGGGGTTCTGGGGGGTGTGTGGGCATTGGGCGGTCTGTGGGGGTTCTGGGGGCTGTGGGCGTTGGGCGGTGTGTGGGGGTTTTGGGGGCTGTGGGGTGTGGGCGTTGGGCGGTGTGTGGGGGTTCTCGGGGGTGTGTGGGCGCTGGGCGGTGTGTGGGGGTTTTGGGGGCTGTGGGGTGTGGGCGTTGGGCGGTGTGTGGGGGTTTTGGGGGGTGTGTGGGCGCTGGGCGGTGTGTGGGGGTTCTTGGGGGTGTGTGGGTGTTGGGCGGTGTGTGGGGGTTCTCGGGGGTGTGTGGGCGTTGGGCGGTGTGTGGGGGTTCTTGGGGGTTTGTGGGCGTTGGGTGGTGTGTGGGGGTTCTGGGGGGTGTGTGGGCGTTGGGGGTGTGTGGGGGTTTTGGGGGTGTGGGGTTTGTATGCATTGGGCGGTGTGTTGGGGTTTTGGGGGCTGTGGGGTTTGTGGGCATTGGGCGGTGTGTGGGGGTTTTAGGGGCTGTGGGGTTTGTGGGCGTTGGGCGGTGTGTAGGGGTTCTCGGGGATGTGTGGGTGTTGGGTGGTGTGTGGGGGTTCTCGGGGGTTTGTGGGCGTTGGGCGGTGTGTGTGGGTTCGGGGGGGTGTGTGGGCGTTGGGCGGTGTGTGGGGATTTTGGGGGCTGTGGGGTGTGGGCGTTGGGCGGTGTATTGGGGTTTTGGGGGGGGTGTGGGCGTTGGGCGGTGTGTGGGGGTTTTGGGGGTGTGGGGTTTGTATGCGTTGGGCGGTGTGTTGGGGTTTTGGGGGCTGTGGGGTTTGTGGGCGTTGGGCGGTGTGTGGGGGTTTTGGGGGCTGTGGGGTTTGTGGGCGTTGGGCGGTGTGTGGGGGTTTAGGGGGCTGCGGGGTGTGGGCGTTGGGCGGTGTGTGGGGGTTCTCGGGGGTGTGTGGGCGCTGGGCGGTGTGTGGGGATTCTGGGGGGTGTGTGGGCGTTGGGCGGTGTGTGGGGGTTCTCGGGGGTGTGTGGGCGTTGGGCGGTGTGTGGGGGTTTTGGGGGGTGTGTGGGCGTTGGGGGGTGTGTGGGGGTTCTCGGGGGTGTGTGGGCGTTGGGCGGTGTGTGGGGGTTTTGGGGGCTGTGGGGATTGTGGGCGCTGGGCGGTGTGTGGGGGTTTTCGGGGGTGTGTGGGCGCCGGGGGGTGTGTGGGGGTTCTCGGGGGTGTGTGGGGGTTCTGGGGGGTGTGTGGGCGTTGGGCGGTGTGTGGGGGTTCTCGGGGGTGTGTGGGCGTTGGGCGGTGTGTGGGGGTTTAGGGGTCTGTGGGGTGTGGGCGTTGGGCGGTGTGTGGGGTTTCTCGGGGGTGTGTGGGCGCTGGGCGGTGTGTGGGGTTTCTGGGGGGTGTGTGGGCGCTGGGCGGTGTGTGGGGGTTCTTGGGGGTTTGTGGGCGGTGGGCGGTGTGTGGGGGTTCTCGGGGGTGTGTGGGCGTTGGGAGGTCTGTGGGGGTTCTCGGGGGCTGTGGGGTTTGTGGGCGTTGGGCGGTGTGTGGGGGTTTTGGGGGCTGTGGGGTTTCTGGGCGTTGGGCGGTGTGTGGGGGTTCTGGGGGGTGTGTGGGCATTGGGCGGTCTGTGGGGGTTCTGGGGGCTGTGGGCGTTGGGCGGTGTGTGGGGGTTTTGGGGGCTGTGGGGTGTGGGCGTTGGGCGGTGTGTGGGGGTTCTCGGGGGTGTGTGGGCGCTGGGCGGTGTGTGGGGGTTTTGGGGGCTGTGGGGTGTGGGCGTTGGGCGGTGTGTGGGGGTTTTGGGGGGTGTGTGGGCGCTGGGCGGTGTGTGGGGGTTCTTGGGGGTGTGTGGGTGTTGGGCGGTGTGTGGGGGTTCTCGGGGGTGTGTGGGCGTTGGGCGGTGTGTGGGGGTTCTTGGGGGTTTGTGGGCGTTGGGTGGTGTGTGGGGGTTCTGGGGGGTGTGTGGGCGTTGGGGGTGTGTGGGGGTTTTGGGGGTGTGGGGTTTGTATGCATTGGGCGGTGTGTTGGGGTTTTGGGGGCTGTGGGGTTTGTGGGCATTGGGCGGTGTGTGGGGGTTTTAGGGGCTGTGGGGTTTGTGGGCGTTGGGCGGTGTGTAGGGGTTCTCGGGGATGTGTGGGTGTTGGGTGGTGTGTGGGGGTTCTCGGGGGTTTGTGGGCGCTGGGCGGTGTGTGGGGATTCTGGGGGGTGTGTGGGCGTTGGGCGGTGTGTGGGGGTTTTGGGGGCTGTGGGGTTTGTGGGCGTTGGGCGGTGTGTGGGGGTTCTCGGGGGTGTGTGGGCGTTGGGTGGTGTGTGGGGGTTCAGGGGGGTGTGTGGGCGTTGGGCGGTGTGTGGGGGTTCTTGGGGGTGTGTGGGCGTTGGGTGGTGTGTGGGGGTTCTGGGGGGTGTGTGGGCGTTGGGCGGTGCTTGGGGGTTTTGGGGGCTGTGGGGTTTGTGGGTGTTGGGCGGTGTGTGGGGGTTTTGGGGGCTGTGGGGTTTGTGGGCGTTGGGCGGTGTGTGGGGGTTCTCGGGGTTGTGTGGGCGTTGGGTGGTGTGTGGGGGTTCTGGGGGGTGTATAGGCGTTGGGCGGTGTGTGGGGGTTCTTGGGGGTGTGTGGGCGTTGGGCGGTGTGTGGGGGTTTTGGGGGGTGTGTGGGGGTTTTTGGGGCTGTGGAGTTTGTGGGCGTTGGGCGGTGTGTGGGGGTTCTGGGGCGTGTGTGGGCGTTGGGCGGTGTGTGGGGTTTTTGGGGGCTGTGGGGTTTGTGGGCGTTGGGCGGTGTGTGGGGGTTTTGGGGGCTGTGGGGTTTGTGGACATTGGGCGGTGTGTGGGGGTTCTCGGGGGTGTGTTGGCGCTGGGCGGTGTGTGAGGTTTAGGGGGGGTGTATGGGCGTTGGGCGGTGTGTGGGGGTTCTGGGGGTGTGTGGGCGTTGGGCGGTGTGTGGGGGTTCTGGGTGCTGTGGGCGTTGGGCGGTGTGTGGGGGTGCTTTGGGGTGTGTGGGCGTTGGGCGGTGTGTGGTTGCTGTGGGGTGTGTGGTCGTTGGGAGGTGTTTGGGGGTTTTGGGGGGTGTGTGGGCGTTGGGCGGTGTGTGGGGGTTCTGCGGCGTTTGTGGGCGTTGGGCGGTGTGTGGGGGCTGTGGGGTTTGTGGGCGTTGGGCGGTGTGTGGGGGTTTTGGGGGCTCTGGGGTTTGTGGGCGTTGGGCGGTGTGTGGGGGTTCTCAGGGCGTGTGTGGGGGTTCTGGGGGGTGTGTGGGCGTTGGGCGGTGTGTGGGGGTTCTTGGGGGTGTGTGGGCGTTGGGCGGTGTGTGGGAGTTCTGGGGGGTGTGTGGGGGTTTTGGGGGCTGTGGGGTGTGGGCGTTGGGCGGTGTGTGGGGGTTCTCAGGGCGTGTGTGGGGGTTCTGGGGGGTGTGTGGGAGTTGGGCGGTGTGTGGGGGTTTTGGGGGGTGTGTGGGGATTTTGGGGGCTGTGGAGTTTGTGGGTGTTGGGCGGTGTGTGGGGGTTCTCGGGGGTGTTTGGGCGTTGGGCGGTGTGTGTTGTGTGGGGGCTGTGGGGTGTGGGCGTTGGGCGGTGTGTGGGGGTTCTCGGGGGTGTGTGGGCGTTGGGTGGTGTGTCAGGGTTCTGGGGGGTGTGTGGGCGTTTGAGCGGTGTGTGGGGGTTTTGGGGGGTGTGTGGGCGTTGGGCGGTGTGTGGGGGTTCTGGGGGGTGTGTGGGCGTTGGGCGGTGTGTGGGGGTTCTGGGTGCTGTGGGCGTTGGGCGGTGTGTGGGGGTTCTGGGGGCTGTGGTATGTGTGTGCATTGGGCGGTGTGTGGGGGTTCTGGGGGCTGTGGTATGTGTGGGCATTGGGCGGTGTGTGGGGGTTCTGGGGAGTGTGGGCGTTGGGCGGTGTGTGGGGGTTCTGGGGGCTGTGGGCGTTGGTTGTTGTGTGGGGGTTCTGGGGGCTGTGGGCGTTGGGCGGTGTGTGGTGGTTCTGGGGGCTGTGGGGGTGTTGGGCCTTGTTTGGGGGTTCTGTGGTGTGTGGGCTTTTGCGGTGTGTGGGGTATTCTGTGGGGTGTGTTAGCGTTGGCAGTGTCTGGGGGTTCTGGGGGCTGTGGGGTTATGACGCAGTGGTGGCCGGGCCTAGCGAGATGTGACGCAGTTGTGGCCGGGCACGGTGAGGTGCACCGGCAGCTGCAGGGTGTGACGCAGTGGTGGCTGGGCCTGGCGAGATGTGACGCAGTTGTGGCCGGGCACGGTGAGGTGCGCTGGCAGCTGCAGGGTGTGACGCAGTTGTGGCCGGGCACGGTGAGGTGCGCCGGCAGCTGCAGGGTGTGACGCAGTGGTGGCCGGGCTTGGCCAGGTGTGACGCAGTTGTGGCCGGGCACGGTGAGGTGCGCTGGCAGCTGCAGGGTGTGACGCAGTGGTGGCCGGGCGCAGTGTGGTGCGCCGGCAGCTGTAGGGTGTGACGCAGTGGTGGCCGGGCGCAGTGTGGTGCGCCGGCAGCTGTAGGGTGTGACGCAGTGGTGGCCGGGCCTGGTGAGGTGTGACGCAGTTGTGGCCGGGCACGGTGAGGTGCGCCGGCAGCTGCAGGGTGTGACGCAGTGGTGGCCGGGCCTAGCGAGATGTGACGCAGTTGTGGCCGGGCACGGTGAGGTGCGCCGGCAGCTGCAGGGTGTGACGCAGTGGTGGCCGGGCGCAGTGTGGTGCGCTGGCAGCTGCAGGGTGTGACACAGTGGTGGCCGGGCAGGGCGAGGTGTGCCGGCAGCTGTGTGACGCAGTGGTGGCTGGGCGTGGGAGGTGCGTTGGCTGTGTGGCAGTGAGGGTGTGTGCGGATGGGTTTGAGGGGGTTTGTGGGCTTTGGGGGTGTGTGATGGGTTTGTGGGGGCTGTGGGGTGCGCGGGAGTTCTGGCTGCTGTGGGCGTTGGGTAGTGTGTGGGGGTTCTGGGGGCTGTTGGGTGTGTGGGCATTGGGCGGTGTGTTGGGGCTGTGGGGTTTGTGGGGGTTCTGGGGGGTGTGTGGGCATTGGGCGGTGTTTGGGGGTTCTGGGGGGTGTGTGGGCGTTGGGCGGTACATGGGGGTTCTGAGGGGTGTGTGTGCGTTGGTCGGTGTGTCGGGGTTCTGGGGGGTGTGTGGGCGTTGGGCGGTACGTGGGGGTTCTGGGGCCTGTGGGCGTTGGGTGGTGTGTGGGGGTTCTGGGGGCTGTGGGCGTTGGGCGGTGTGTGGGGGTTCTGGGGGCTGTGGGCGTTGGGCGGTGTGTGGGGGTTCGGGGGTGTGTAGGCGTTGGGTGGTGTGTGGGGTTTCTGGGGGGTGTGTGGGCGTTTGGGCGGTGTGCGGGGGTTCTGGTGGGTGTGTGGGCGTTGGGCGATGTGTGTGGGTTCGGGGGGGTGTGTGGGCGTTGGGCGGTGTGTGGGGGCTGTGGGGTGTGTGGGCGTTGGGCGGTGTGTGGGGGTTCTGGGGGGTGTGTGGGCGTTGAGCGATGTGTGTGGGTTCGGGGGGGTGTGTCGGCGTTGGGCGGTGTGTGGTGTTGTGTGTGTGGGAGTTGGGGTGTGCGGATGGGGCTCTGGTCTGGCCCGGCCCGGCGGGTCCTGTCTGTGGTCTGGCCTGGTGGGACGGTTTCAGGCTGTGGTTTTTCACGGCTGGTTCAGACTGTGGTCTGGCCCGGCGGGTCTGGGCTCTGGTCTGCCCGGCGGGTCTGGGCTGTGGTCTGCCCCGGTGGGTTCGGACTGTGGTCTGGCCCGGCGGGTTTGGGCTCCGGTCTGGCCCGGCGGGTTTGGGCTCCGGTCTGGCCCGGCGGGTGTGGGCTGTGGTGTGACCCGGCGGGTCTTGGCTCGGTCTGGCCCGGCGGGTGTGGGCTCTGGTCTGGCGCTGTGCAGGGGGCTGGCACCTCTGTCTTTGCCTCAGTGCTGCAATGATGTGGTTGGATTCTCTCTTCCTGATCGATCGTGAAGAAATTCCTTCACCAGATTCTGAGCAGCGCCGAGGCCTACTGGGCTTCAGTTCCACAGCAGTCAAGTCCGGGCCGGGTCTTACCAGAATGGGGTGTGTGCGGATGGGGCTGTGGGGGTGTGTGGTGGGTGTGTGGGCGTTGGGCGGTGTGTGGGGGTTCTGGGGAGTGTGTGGGCGTTGGGCGGTTTGTGGGGTTTCAGGGGGGTGTGTGGGCGTTTGGGCGGTGTGTGGGGGTTCTGGGGGCTGTGGGCGTTGGGCGGTGTGTGGGGGTTCGGGGGGTGTGTGGGCGTTGGGCGGTGTGTGGGGGTTCTGGGGGCTGTGGGCGTTGGATGGTGTGTGTGGGTTCTGGGGGCTGTGGGCGTTGGGCGGTGTGTGGGGGTTCGGGGGGTGTGTGGGCGTTGGGCGGTGTGTGGGGTTTCAGGGGGGTGTGTGGGCATTTGGGCGGTGTGTGGGGGTTCTCGGGGGTGTGTGGGCGTTGGGCGGTGTGTGGGGGTTCTGGGGGCTGTGGGGTTTGTGGGCGTTGGGCGGCGTGTGGGGGTTTTGGGGGTTGTGGGGTTTCTGGGCGTTGGGCGGTGTGTGGGGGTTCTCGGGGGTGTGTGGGCGTTGGCGGTGTGTGGGGTTCCAGGGGGGTGTGTGGGCGTTTGGGCGGTGTGCGGGGGTTCTGGGGGCTGTGGGCGTTGGGCGGTGTGTGGGGGTTCTGGGGGCTGTGGGCGTTGGGCGGTGTGTGGGGTTTCTGGGGGGTGTGTGGGCGTTGGGCGGTGTGTGGGGGTTCTGGGGGCTGTGGGCGTTGGGCGGTGTGTGGGGGTTCGGGGGGTGTGTGGGCGTTGGGTGGTGTGTGGGGTTTCTGGGGGGTGTGTGGGCGTTGGGCGGTGTGCGGGGGTTCTGGTGGGTGTGTGGGCGTTGGGCGATGTGTGTGGGTTCGGGGGGGTGTGTGGGCGTTGGGCGGTGTGTGGGGGCTGTGGGGTGTGTGGGCGTTGGGCGGTGTGTGGGGGTTCTGGGGGGTGTGTGGGCGTTGAGCGATGTGTGTGGGTTCGGGGGGGTGTGTCGGCGTTGGGCGGTGTGTGGTGTTGTGTGTGTGGGAGTTGGGGTGTGCGGATGGGGCTCTGGTCTGGCCAGGGCCGGCGGGTCCTGTCTGTGGTCTGGCCTGGTGGGACGGTTTCAGGCTGTGGTTTTTCACGGCTGGTTCGGACTGTGGTCTGGCCCGGCGGGTCTGGGCTCTGGTCTGCCCGGCGGGTCTGGGCTGTGGTCTGCCCCGGTGGGTTCGGACTGTGGTCTGGCCCGGCGGGTTTGGGCTCCGGTCTGGCCCGGCGGGTTTGGGCTCCGGTCTGGCCCGGCGGGTGTGGGCTGTGGTCTGACCCGGCGGGTCTTGGCTCGGTCTGGCCCGGCGGGTGTGGGCTCTGGTCTGGCGCTGTGCAGGGGGCTGGCACCTCTGTCTTTGCCTCAGTGCTGCAATGATGTGGTTGGATTCTCTCTTCCTGATCGATCGTGAAGAAATTCCTTCACCAGATTCTGAGCAGCGCCGAGGCCTACTGGGCTTCAGTTCCACAGCAGTCAAGTCCGGGCCGGGTCTTACCAGAATGGGGTGTGTGCGGATGGGGCTGTGGGGGTGTGTGGTGGGTGTGTGGGCGTTGGGCGGTGTGTGGGGGTTCTTGGGGGTGTGTGGGCGTTGGGCGGTGTGTGGGGGTTCTGGGGAGTGTGTGGGCGTTGGGCGGTGTGTGGGGGCTCTGGGGACTGTGGGCGTTTGGCGGTGTGTGGGGGCTCTGGGGACTGTGGGCGTTGGGCGGTGTGTGGGGGTTCTAGGGGGTATGTGGGCGTTGGGCGGTGTGTCAGGGTTTTGGGGGCTGTGGGGTTTGTGGGCGTTGGGTGGTGTGTGGGGGTTCTGGGGAGTGTGTGGGGGTTTTGGGGGCTGTGGGGTGTGTGGGTGTTGGGCGGTGTGTGGGGGTTCTGCGGGGTGTGTGGGGGTTTTGGGGTCTGTGGGGTTTGTGGGCGTTGGGCGGTGTGTGGGGGTTCTCGGGGGGGTGTCGGCGTTGGGTGTTGTAAGACATTTCTTCAAACTACGCACAGAACCCTGGCAGGATGGAATTTTCTCACCAATGGTCACAGGAACGGACTAACAGACAGGTGACACTGTAAAAAACAAATGTGACTGAAGTTGAATTCCCAGGTGGATCAGCAGAATCTGTGGGATCTCTGGTTAAAGCTATTACACCTGTTCAAAAAAAGTCAAATTAAGCTCATTTATATACTTAAGATGGATAAATTCTGGAAGGTATTTAAGCCTGATGTATGGAGACACAAATCAAATACATTTGTGCTCTACTGAGTTCTATGCAGAGAGTAAGCAAATACAAGTTGTAGCTGCATACCCTCAGTGTGTCTCTCTGCTAGGACTGACAGGGACAACAGGTTGGAGCATGTCCCAAGATGAAAGACTGGGTGAGATATGTTAGTCTGTGTTTTCAGGTGTCCTTTCTAGGGGAGCTGTCCCCTCTGCTCGGTCTGCTGGGAGACGGGCCAGAGCAGAGCCACCTGTGAGCCGGTCGTTTTTTCACTTGGGTGGTGCTTTTGTGTCCCAGTAGGGGCGACAGCTGCGAGGGGACAGTGGCAGGTAACCCTCTCGCACACTCGCACCCCTCCCCAGCCTTCGTCCTGAGATCCTCAAAGGAACCTGTCTGACTCCCCCATGTGTGGCACACTAGACCACAGGCTGAGGAAGCCATATCAAAGGACGAGGTCACTGAGAGAACGCGGGAGCTGAAATTCACATCCCTCTACCAAATTCATTTGCAACTCTTCTTGTCTTAGAGCAGTGCTGGCATTGTGATTTGCTGTGACTAAATTCAATTCGATTTTAGGCTATAATTATAGGAATAAGAATGAATTGAAAGTCACAATGTTGTGGGATTTTGTGCTGTAGTCACATACATAGAGTTCCTTTGAAATGATCCAGATTTATTTCGACTTATTGTTCAGATAAGCTCTTATCCCATCAGGGGATCGGATAACACTGTATCACCAAATAACAGAAAGATTTACAGATTGGATCATGCTTCTTGCATTAAAAATTCCTCAAGAGTTACACGGTAATTGTAACAGCATTGCACACAGCACGTTCATATTTGCTATTAATAATTTAAGTTTCAAAAGACAAAGGTTACATTTCTTCACCCCCTTGTTGTTAGTATTCATCTGGCAGGAATTCTAGTGATGAGACCTCCTACAGTGAGCTCTGAGGTCCTGGCACTTCACAGGACCACCGTATGACCAGTCCTTCATGCAGACTTGCTCACACCCCTTCAGACCCTTTGGTTTCCCTCACTGAGCTGCCATCCTGAATCGGAATCACAGAGCTTCAGCTGGATTGAGCTCTGGGGATCGGGATGGGCAGGCGAGAGTGTCTGTTCTGTGTGTGATTAACCTTTCTTTTTCAATCTGGATGTGAGCTCTGGATCGCTGTCATGCTGGAATCTCCAGTTTTGGCCACACAAGAGTACTCCTGGCAGAAGAGCCAGGTGTCAGGCCAGTATGTCCAGGTCTGTGTTGGAGTCCATTTCCCCTGTCTTGTCTAGGGCTCCAGGACTCCCAGAACATAAGAGTGGTCAAGAGTGTTTTCTCTTACACCAGCTTCGTCTAGTTTTACACCAGACATAACGCAGATGAGCCAAAAAGCTCAAGTTTCATTTCATCTGACCACGAGACATTTGTTTCAATCGTCATTCAAATGGTCTTTTTGTCATTCACTTCTTTCTTCCAGCCCAGCTGTGAATACTACATTCATGCTGGCAGCTTCACACGGTAGTTTTCGACACTATGTATCCTGAAGAAGCCAGTGTGCATTGGGTATCCAGGTGTTACCTTTGTCCCAAACCTCTTCACAGCCCATGGTGGCAAGATACACTTGTGTCCTCTTCCACACAGGGTGACCACTATACCAGTAGCCTTAAATGTCTAATACTGGACACCACAGTGGAAAGGGGTTAATGCAGCTGTTTGTGGATTCTGTTATAGCCATCCCCCAACATCTGGAAGCCCATGATCATCTGTCTGCAGTGAAGAGCTCTCTGGCTTTAACCATCATGAGGCTGCAGCTGCTGAATGTTTTTGCGTCTTACCTCCTTTTGTACCCCAGGGAAGCAGGAAGCCTTCAGAGGCGTCTATACAGTCTCGTGGGCTTCCACTGCGGTTCCAAAGAACAGAGTGTTCCTGGAGATGTGTCTTTGCTGAATTTGATTTAAAGCAATACTTAGAGATGTGAATAAATGTGGCCATGCTGTTCTCTGGAATTCAGTTATTTAGGACAGACTTGACTTTGTGTTTTTTTATTACAGTACAACATCAATAAGTGAGGCACATTATCCAATCTATAACCCATTATGCTCTACATTATGCTCATCTCACTGTCTCTTTTAGTTATTCTTACAAGTTAACCGCATGCTAAACCAGCCCACCTCTCTGCTGATTCTTTAATTCATATAGGATTGGTAGGATTGGTCCAGGTACAGCTAACTTGAACCTGCAAAATGTCCATATATACATCTTGTTCCAGGGTCAACTTTCATGTTTATGGTTGATTTAAGAGCAGTATGAATTTTTTGCCCTTTTTTAAAACACAACACAGCCTAAAGTGTCACTGCTCAAAGTTAGCTTGCTTCTGTCACCACGTACTGTGGAAAAGTGACAGTAGTGTTTCATATATATCAACAGACAGAGAGATAGATAGACATAATCATAATGACATATGTGTTACATGGGATTAACAATGACACACATAAAACACCATCCGCCCATTTTCTGTTCCACTTCAATTCCAATTCAGGGTCACAGGGGAGCCGGAGTCGATCCCAGCAAGCAAAGGGTGCAGGACAGGGTACACCCTGGACAGGATAACAGTCCATTGTAGGACAGACACACACACATACGCACACCAGGGACAATTTTCCCAGAAGCCAGTTAACCTACCTGCTTGTTTTTGGACTGTAGGAGGACGAAAATATCTAAGTGTCTAAGAAACAGCCATTGATAGTCACACTTTATCTGAGTAAAGGAGATCAGGAGATCTATAGATGGCAAAAAAATAGTGTTCACTTGTATTCTGTCTTGTGCAGCTCCATGTAGAGATTGCCTAAAGCTCTGAATACGTCTCCAATGCCAAAACAAAAGCCAAAAAATGTTCCTAATTCTGACTGTCACTTTCTACAGTGAGGAGAGTATTGCAATAACATTTTATGGAGCCCAAGAAGAGTTAGATAAGGAAGGAAAAGACACATTTCTACACATCTTTCACTTTTGATCCTCACTTCAAAATGCAATAAAATTCAGATTTTTTCTGAATTAAGGTTAAAGACTGCAGGTTTCAAAATCAAACACTTCCAGTCTAGATTTATTTCTGTTAATAGGAGTGATCACAATATTTCTTATTTGAAGAAAATGTTTTAAATTCTGTTTTAGCTATAAGGAACCTCAGTAAAGGATTTAAATCTTACACCTTCATGAAACAAATTTCTATTTTTAAGCCCTTAGCTTCCTACAGGAATTCATGCCAAGATTATTATTAAAATTATTAAACTATGTAATACTTGACTACAAATAATTTAATAATTTGAATATGTGGATTAAAAGAAAGAGGTGAGCCACAAAAAGTTCATCTTGAACCCCACACCCCACACATCAGTGGACTTGAGTTTATCAGCCACCTCAACACTCAGCACAAACATTGGCCTGTTTTCAGAGCTGATTGGCAACAATTGTCAAAGGATTACAAATGAGACTGTGTCCAACTGAGCTCATTAAAGGAAAACCACGGACTGAATAATAGTTCATTATTCAGTGTTGAGTTTAGTTTCTTGAGGTTTTATTGAGCGTTCCTTTTCAATAAAACCTCACGGAAGGAAAAAACAGCAGTATGGAAGTGAAACAAGTTTTCAAAAAAACTGAATCGTCACTTACTGCTGCCAGACATTATTACTGGATTATCCAGACAGAATTAGGACAAAGCCAGAAGGAAGGTTAACACCAAATTGAAGAACGGATGCTCTTCAATTACACAGCATGAACAATTACACGGTAAGATTTTTACTACCAATTGATCAGCACTTTGCAGGAAGAAATTAAATGAATAGTTCAGGTGAAAATAGGGGGAAATAATTAAGATCTTCAGACCTGCTTGTGTTTTCAGCCACATGTCGCTAATATTTCTCCAAGGCCTAAATGCTTTTAATTCAGGTTGTAATTTTACTTGATTGCCTGACTCAATAAGCTGGCTGCCAGAGGAATCGATTCACAACTTCCTGAATCAACCATTTTTAAACATCTTATAAAGCACACATTCTGATAACCAAATAATCACCTGTGCAGTTCAACTGTTAGTAAGATGTTAGTCATCTTTCATCATCTGTATTCATCTGGTAATATTCTACAGGTCTTACAACAAGTGCTCACAGTCAAATGCCATACATAATGACGGCTGAGGGAAACACATACCTTAATCCTCTAGCAAGCTCAACAGATTGTTTTAGTGGTTACTTGGGAATGCAAATGACAAATCATCAGTTTTCTTGTCTCCGAACACTCTGGTTGGCCTGCAAGTTACTTCATTCATACAGAATGAAGGGGCTTAACTCAGCACTCGTTTTGTCCTGATGTCATGTAGAACGTGTTGTGGTTTGTATGTCCTGTGAGATTTCATGTGTGGTTTACCACTGGCTGACAGTTCTTAAATGTAATACAGTGGCCTTAAAGTTCAAAAGAAATTCACTGCACACCTGCTAGGACATGAATCTTGTAACTTAAGATCTGACAGCACTTGTCAGGCTTTTTTGTGTCTGTAAAGCCAGAATTTCTGGTGACTCCAAGGCAGCATATCCCTAACAATAGAGGTCGTTTCTATCATGTTCTTCAACTTAGACATGGTCCTTACTACTGCAGGTAAAAGCCCCATGGATTCTTCTGGAATGTAGCAATTAACACACTTAATTTAAGATTCTTTCTTGTATGCACATTCTGAAGTTTGCTATCGGATTGCTGACATGAAATTATGTTTGTCTTAGGAGAACACACCTCAATACATCACTCACTCAGGGTGCATTTTCAAATGTACAAACTTTTTTTTGTGGAACGCAAGCTTAATATTGTTAAAATACACAAGTGCATATAATCCTAATAGAACTGCAAGTCTTGTTAAGTATTAATAGTAATGGTCAGGATTAAAGACACATGAATGAAAGCTTACATACAGTACGTTGTAGTGGACTGCTTCATTTTTTTAAGGGCACCAAGTTACATAAAGTCAATGGAGCAGAGAGCTTTTGTACACAATTCTACAGTAACAACATTTCATATCACCCAGCATAATTATCATCCAGGTGGGGCTGCACACTGGTGGTGGTGAGGGGGAGTCCCCATTACCTGTAAAGCGCTTTGAGTGGAGTGTCCAGAAAAAAGCGCTATATAAATGTAAGCAATTATTAATTATTATTATTATTAATTACAGAAGTCTGTTGTATAATATATGATTGTTTAATTTGTGTTAAATTGTTGCAGTGTTTATGAACTAATATACTTTGTAAGGTTGGGATGAAAACTCTTATTGCATAGAAATGCTGTGAAAAGACTTTTTTACCTCTGACTGTAGTATGAATCAATTAACTCAATAGTAAGACCAGTCTTTCTCAGCGCTTGTGTAGTACATCATTTTCTGAATTTGTGCTTCCCTGTAGCATCCTAATAAGGCACAAGAATGATGTATTCATGCTATATGTGAATGGTGGTTAGTTCCTGGGAGTTTTCTTGTTTGAGTAGATGCACATGAAGTGATGTAATATCTATTAAAGGGTCCTATAACTTTCCACTCTAACAGTAATGTGAACTCTGCCCCATTTTTCCAGTATTAAGTGAACTATTTTACCTTAAGATTCAAGCCCACCTGTCACTTTATTCATATTCTGGCAAAAAACAACACAAAAAATACATCGTGTCTGGGGAATTATTGACATCTGCTTGACCACATTGCTGCAGGCAGATGTTTAAAAGTTAGAGACCAGACTCTGCTTCTTTTTCTAATTCCTTTATAGTGCATTTTCAACATGCCTGGCGGGCTTGCTGAGACACCCTTGCTTTAACTCAGCCAAGAAAAAGAATTTCCTGGAAAAGCTCAATATCCCAAAAGAACTGCAGTCATTATTTTCCCTGTGCTTTTTTTTAAAGCAGCAGGCTGCTCGGTTCCTCTCGTCTTCAAAAACTGAAACAACTGCACAAATGAGCAAGTGTGGGAAGAGACACAGCAGCACTAAAGGCAGGGTGACATTCACACGGCCAGCAGGGATTGAAGAAAGTTAAGAGGAATATTTTAAAAACACTTTTTATTTACAAATAGGAAATGCTAAAAAGCATCCAGATACAGTAGTTAGTTATAGGCAAAAACATACAATCCATAATACAAATCCTTAATTTCTGAGACATTCACAGCAAAAGCCACTTACAGATGATAAGTCACCCCAGCTCCAAAGTCATGTAACAACAGTGCATTCAAGTCAATTCGTAGCCATCATCTCCTAGACCTCTGCTCCCCCTCCCAGAAAAACATTTGGCAACAGCCATCTGCCTGCCCGACCACCTCTGTCGTCCGACATGTTAATTCAACTGCAACACCTTCCTTCTAATCACACTCACCAGCCCCTGGCCCCTTTCCTTCATTAGCACAGATTAGCAAAAGTGGAGACTGGGCTGCACAATCTTTCTTCTTTAAAACAAGTGCTAAGGAAACAGTACGACAGCAACAGAGCACAAAAAAACCTGGAAAACACTCGGTACATTTTTCTTTCCCAGTGTGACCAGGCTGAAACTTCACTGCCAACAACTTATGACCTCCCTCTCATCTCACTCCTCCTGTCCAGAATTCAGCCCTGGTTGAATTCTTTACGGCAATTTACAGCATGTACTCTTTTAAAAAAAAAGGCAAGCCAGAAAAAAATAAGTCTTTGAAACACATTTACCTCTTTCAAAAATGTGTACAACGCAAGCGGCTGGAGGCACAGCCAGCTGGCCCCAGCGTTGTTTGTTGGGGGAACCCCTCATAGCCCAGGTATAAGCGCGTGGGCTTACCCCAATAACAGAACAAGTCCACACATTGGGTTTTCCAAGTGTTACAGCCCAGCGAACAGACCGGGTTTTCAGTTTTTCAAAGTCCCTTTCTCCCACAATGGGGGGAAGGTGATCTCAGTCCGGGAACCGCGTGCTTTTTTCTGCGCGCCGGCTCCGTGCACACAGTCTGTCGCCCCCAGGAGCGGGGCTCCCTACACCTTGGTGGCCAGCGACTGCACCTCGGACTTCTGGGTCTGCGTGCTGAGGGTGGACGACAGCGAGCTCATCTGGCCGTGCATGGCCTTCTTCAGGTTGAGCAGGCACAGGCACTGCGAGCGGAAGCGCAGGTCGAAGAAGGCGTAGAGGAAGGGGTTGAGGCAGCTGTTGACGTAGGCCAGGCAGGTGGTGTACGGGTGGGCGTGCAGCAGGACGCTCAGCAGGGCGCAGGTCTGGGGAAGCACCTTCAGGTAGATGAAGGCATCCAGGCTCTTCAGCACGTGGAAGGGGGTCCAGCAGAGGGCAAAGACCGCCACCAGGGTGGTGATGATCTTGAGCAGCCGCTGCTTCTTCTGGTCCTCCTTGCGGAGGTTGTTGAAGTGGCGGGTGACGGTGCTGCCGATGAAGCAGTAGAACGGTGACCTCTGAGTTTTTGGACAATGTGAGTCATTCAGCACATTCAGTGATGTCTGTGGTTGGCGCTTTGAGGTCTTGCTCTCCTTAATTCCTTCTAAGAGCAGCGGGTGGCTGAATTCCTGTCCTAAAGCTGTCGGGGGTTGGTGCATACACTCACACGTTTTATGCGTTTTTGGCAAAACCTGAAATTTGCTGTGGATCCAGTCAGGCTGAATGGCTTCCTGTTTGGCTGACTTGGGACTGGAACACACTGCACTTCTCGACTCTAGTGTCTCGAGTTTGATTCTGTCTTGACGTGCTCTCCGTGTAGCATTTACAGTTTTTTTCTCTTGGCCATGTGGAAGCTCCAGGTGATAGATAGATACTTTATTGATCCCGTGAGGGAAATTGCAGTGGAACAGCAGCTTCATGCAGTCAACACAGCATAGTGTAACGAATGATACAATAATAATACAATACATACAATACAGTCAGTACAGTCAGTGAGTGAGGTGCTCCAGTTACCTTCCGTAGTGGAATGTAGGAATGTTGTCTGAGGCTACCGGGTAACTCTAAATGGTCCGTCCTCTGCCTGAGTGAATGTGTATCCCATCCATTATCTACACATTATCTATACCACTACAGGACCACACTGCATCGTGGTCCTGTATTGGTATAAACGGTCCCGAAAATGACCATGTGGTTGTCTGGACTATCAAGATGTCTCCTGCACAGCCCCCAGTGTCAGTGCAGTTACAGTGGACCTTGGCTGCCCCCTGTTCGGCTAATGCAGTTTGCTGTTCCACCAAGACTTGCCGTTCTTGCCGCCAAGTCTTGGTGGAACATTCATTCTTGCCGTCTGCCATAAGACTGTACAACGCATCCACCTTGCGTCTTGGCAGAGGCAACATCGACAGTGACCTGTTTCTGGACTAAACGCATCTACACATCTACTGCTACATCTGTTCTCTTTCTTTTTCTTTTTCTTTTTCCCGTTTACAACCACTTTTTGTGCAATATATGCCAGGGACCTGTGCAATACATTTATATTTATATCTATAGTTACATCTATATTTATATTCATATGTGTGATACGATTTTCTGTGTACTGTTCTGTTCTAGTTTGTTCTTGTGCGTCCGGACTGTGAGTAACTCTTGTACTGTATTGTATGTATTGTACTATTATTATATATTTCGTTACACTGTGGCTGTGTTGTGTGTGTTAAGCTGCTGTTGCACTGCAATTTCCCTCACGGGATCAATAAAGTATCTATCTATCTAAGACAAGTTATTATTTTAAAAAACTCAGTATCGTTGTCGCATAATTTGAGTCAGTCATTTCTTTTCACTCTTTCAGGACCACTCACGAGTTCCTGTTTGGAGCCCTAGCTGAGCTTGTGAACAACGCAAGGTACAAATCCTCTTTCTAGCCTGCTTTCTTCCTTTCATCCTGGCTCGCTGTTTGTGTAGATGTTCAGCTTAGCGCAAGGTTCTCAAAGGGAAGGTTGGTATGTTAAGCTTAGTTAAGTTTAGTTCCGTTCATAAATCAGTTGAGGTAGTGCAGAAACTGTCATTTGTAACCACAGAATATCTATCTGCTGCCTCTTCCACTTCCCACAGAGCATATCTAATGTTGTTTTGTCTTTGCAGGGATGCGGATGCTAAAAGAATAGACATCTACACAGGTAGTTTTCACATACTGCGCTCAACCATCTGTTTCTGGTACTGTGTCTTCAAACAGTATGGTCTGTTTGTCTGACAGCTGAGTATGGCGGTTACTCTGACTTGTGATCTGAACCGAGAGGAAGGTGTTTTGGTGTTTTTATGTTTCCTCAGGCGCTGGCTGTGCTGTAGTTATTATGAGGACCGCCGCTGCTTGCAGAAAGAGCAGAGTAATGTGATGTGTTCATGAAAGAGCTCTCAGCAAAGGGAACAGCTGCAGAAGTACAGGAGCCCTGAGAGCGAAAACCGTATTTGCAGATTTTTTGTCGAAAATATTTCGAAAAAAAGTTTCTTCTATGCCTCTTTTAAGTTTGTGGCCACTTATCTTAGCAAGCAGTAGGAAGGGTTCTGACTAATAAATGGAAAGTATGTTGTCAGGACATAAGCCTCCATCTGTTTGTAATGTGGAATCGCCTGTTGCTGTCACCATCTTCTTCATGCCTCATTTCATCAGGTTAATTTAGAAATATAAAGCTCAGCGGCTCACAGTCTTGAACCTTAGCAATTTGGTAGGTTTATGTTTTTGCTGTGCATACCTTAGCAAATTAAAACTCTCACTCTCACTCTCAATGGATTTTAAATCCAATTTTGCTCTTGCCAATCGTTTTATTGTTCTGGCCAGATTGTGGGGTGCTTCTATGTTTTATTTTAAACTGACTTTGAAGTCACCTGTTGACTTTTGTTCTGTATATATTGCTCCAGTTAATCACGTTTGGAGAGATTCATCCCCGTTTCCAAATGAGGCAGAGGGTTCATAGCTCTAATTTTATGAAAATATTTAATTTGCAAGTCTTAATGCATCTATCTTACGAGTTTTCGAAAGTGGGTAACGTATTTTAAATTGCTAGGTGCTCACCTTCTGAGTAGCTGAACTGGCTAAAACAAGCAAGTTCACATAAAAGGCCAGAATCGTAGGTCATTTTCGGTACGTGTATGTCAAAAGTGGGTAAGCCTCATCCGTAAGCTCCTCATGCTGTCAGGAGTAAGTGTCTGTCTCTGTAGAGCAGGGCGGTGTTATCTCTCTGGCCCACTTTCTGTCCTCTCCTCTCCAGAGAAGAAGCCGGAGCTGCGTGGTGGGTTCATGCTGTGTTTCCTTGACGATGGGACTGGAATGGACCCCAGTGAGTACAAGCCTTGCTGTGGATTTAATCCTCTGTTTGTGTGTAAAACAGTTACCTGTCAGCATTCATAATGGATGTTAATTGTATGAAAATCTGCACATATACAAATATGTTCAAGTAAGTAGCTGCGTCAGCAAATAAACCTTTACTTGTTCCATATTCAAATATGTCATGGATATCCCAGTGACGCAGTTTTTAGTATTGATGCCTCATAGCACGTGGGTTTCCTCTGGGTGCTCCATTTTCCTCCCACAGTCCAAAGACATGCTGGTGGATTCATTGGATTCTGGGAGAATTGTCGCTTGGCATGAGTGTGTGTGAGTGTCCTGTGATGGACTGGCGACCTGTCCAGGGTGTGCCTTGTCTTGCACCCGCTGCTTGCTGGGATAGACTCCGGCTCCTCTCTGACCCTGTACTGGATAGATCGGTTAGAAAAGGGGGGGATAGGTGGAAACATGCCACATGCTCATTTCTCTTGTGAGGTTTGCCGCATTCGTTTTCGGTTGCAATGTTGTGTTTTGTCAGTTCATTGAAAGACTGAGTTGTCTTTATACATGTGACCCAGCGGTGAGTTACCGTTAAAAGAACCCGAAATTACTAGGGAGTTGTAACGGTATATACGGTGTTGTTGCCCTATTTACACCCTAAATACCCGCTATATAAATGCAATTATTGCTACTATCCATGCAGTCCTTCTCTCTGTTTGTAAATGTACCCAATTTCCCCAGCCTTTGTGATGCACAGGGTTTATTTTAGTTCAAAGGAATCCTGGGTCGTGGTTGTTTGCCTGTTGGCCACAGGGGGGCGCGTGTCTGCGGAGCAAGGGGGTGTGAGCAGAGTCGGGGAAGAGCGCAGTACACTCCCTCCACCACCACGCTGCCCTCCGCTGTCTGCGCCCTGAGCTCCGTCACTCTCCCACTCTTCTGCTTCACCGCAGGCGCCGAGCCGGTCACCTTCGTCTTCTTGGGCTGCGGCTCCTCCTCCTCGCTGTTCTCTGCCTGGGGGGGGGGGCTCTCTTGCGCTGGCTCCCTGCGGGCGTTGCCTGCTTTGCTGTGCTCTGTGCGGCGGAGGGAGAAGAGGGGAGAAGGGCTCATACAAGGCTCATACCTCTTTGCTCGGGAGCCGACAGCAGCTG
This sequence comes from Atractosteus spatula, assembly GCF_055471065.1. NCBI lineage: Eukaryota > Metazoa > Chordata > Actinopteri > Semionotiformes > Lepisosteidae > Atractosteus > Atractosteus spatula. The sequence goes on along the minus strand of NW_028296637.1, from coordinate 132,610 downwards.
GCCGTCAGCGGGAACGCTCCCCCTCTGCATGAGCAGGCTCGTACTCAGCTTGTACGCCGCAGTGTGTCAGAGCCGTCACAATCACCTACAACACATACTTCTTACACACCCAAGGAGCACTCAGTAAATCTGATGTGCTTTTGCGGTTTCGATTATCCAGAGCTGTTTTTGACATATTCGGTATTTTGTGTGTGACCCAGGGTGAATAGCGGCCTGTTATGCCAAATCCACTAGATGGCGCTACCTCTTAGCTGGCGGCTCCTGTCAGGTGAGTTCAGCGTTCTGCGCATGGGCAGTAGGGACTCAGAAGCAGTGAGTTACCGTTAAAAGACCCCGAAATTACTAGGGAGTTGTAACGGTAAATACGGTGTTGTTGCCCTATTTACCCCCTAAATGAGTATAAAGGGGCACTTCATAGGATTGAGACAAGAGTAGCGAGATGGATATTAGATTTTAACGGAGTACACTGAGGCGGTAGCCAGTTTTTAGACAACTACTCGGGCTGGGGATATCTGTTTATTGATTTGTAAGTAATGGGTTTCACATGCTCCTTGTATTTTCTGTTCCTTCGTTCTTTACAGAGATTTATGTTTAGCACCGTTTGTTAAGTGTACGCAATTGTAAGTATGATACTAATTATGGTCGTAATGTAGTTCTCAGGGAGGGCTGAGAGGTGACCCGCGCAGCCTGGGAGCGGCTTATTTCTGCCCGCGCTGCGTGGTGAGTTGTTTGAACTTCAACTGTGATGTAATTTATTTATTTTTTTGTTGTTCAGTGTAGATGCGTTTCTGTAATGGTCAGATGGAATGTAAAAAACTGTAAAACTAAACATGTTTTCTTTGTTTTCCCCTCTGCGTGAAAGAACCACTGCCGTATTGTGTGTATATAAAAATATTGTTATATGTCATTTCTTTTGTTATTTTATTTTTGTTTTTTAAACTAAGAACAGATCAGACCACATACTCACCTAGAAATAAAGAACCCCAAAATTATATTGGTGTCCTGTGCTGATTATTCTTTGCCAGGCTACACAATTTTGGTACCAGGAGTGGGGTTTCTGATAGTCTGGGGGTTCTGACTCTCACAGTAAAGCGGTGGTGCATAAAATACGGTAGTGGTGAAGACAGCTGTCCAAGGAGGCTGATAACGGACGGAGAAGGCCAGGTCCAGAGGTCCAGTGGCCAGTGTGCTGGGAACCAGACGACACCAACGGCCAGTGGAGGACGTCTTCTTGTCTCTTCAGACTCATCTGCTGAACTGTGGTATTCCAAGATTGATGTTTGCACAGAGACTGTGTTTGTGAACAGTTCCCAAAATGTCAGGTGATGACAGGGATGATGGTGCAGCAGTTGATGGTCGTGTAGTTACGGAGAATGGTAATGGTGACAACCTCCATGACTTGAGGTCTCAAGTAGAAGACCTAGTTAGAAAATATGACCAAGCCATGGCCACTATTGCTGCACTGGGTCCTGAACCAAAACGTTCATATGTGTATGTACCTAGAGAACGTAATGTACAGCCTTTTAGTGGTGATATAACTAAAGATGGTTGCTCCGTTGACGAGTTTATCGAAGAAGTTGAACGAGTAATCAGAGCCAGGGAACAGACTCCTGCTGAGCAGTATGACCTTGTGTTATCATTGTTGAAGGGTCCGGCCCTAGAAGAAGTACGTTTACGTATGGGTGGTGAATCTAGACAGGTCAGTGATATATTCAGTTACCTCAGACATGCTTTCAGGGAGAAGCGCAGTGTTTCCCAACTGTTGCAAGCCTTTTATGGCTGTAAGCAAAGGGAGGGGGAAGATCTTTGCAATTACTCTCATTCTCTCTCTCGCATGCTCGGCGCTGTGTTAAAGGTATCGCCTGATGTAGTGTCGGATGAGAAGCGAGCTATCCGAGATCAGTTCATAGAGGGGGTTAGGGATTTATCTCTATCGCCCAGGACGCTGCAACACTGCTGCTGATGCCCTCTCTAGGCAGCCATTTGCAGGGGAGCCTGAACCTGACCCTGATGATGTCGAATATGATGATTGTGTGGCTATCTGTAATGTTGTCAGCAGAGGCACACCCCTGGAGCCAGATTTGGTGGCAGCCGGTATGAAATGCTGCAAAATAAGACAGATCCGTGTTTTGGAAGCGGGAGTGGATTGTGATAACTTGAACAAGTCACAGAGTAACACCCAAACTTTCCCAGGGTATACAAAGAAGGAGCTCCGTCGGTTTCAAGATGCTGATCCCTCTCTCAGTGCTTTCCGGATGTTCTGGAATAAGTAGAGAAAACCAGGGAATAAGGAGAGATCAAAGTTGCCTAAATCTACCTTGTCTTTGTTGAAACAGTGGCACCGGGTGCGAGAGCTTGATGGGCTATTGTACAGGGTGATCGAAGATCCTCATGTTGGTGAATGTTTCCAACTCCTCCTGCCTGATTGTATGAAAGATCAAATATTGGAAAGTGTACATGACCAGATGGGTCATCAAGGAATTGAACGCACTCAGAATCTGTTGAGACAGAGATGCTTTTGGGTGGGCATGTATAATGATGTGGAACAGTGGGTCAAGAAGTGTCAATGGTGTATCCTGACCAAAATGCCACAGCCAAAAATCCAGGCACCCATCAAACCATTTATAGCTACTAGGCCTTTAGAGGTTGTCGCTGTCGACTACACGGTCCTCGAGCCAGCCTCTGATGGGCGGGAGAACGTGTTGGTAGTTACTGACGTGTTTACCAAGTTTACACAGGCTTTCCCGACTCGTGATCAGAAGGCAGACACTACAGCAAAAGTCCTCCTGAAAGAATGGTTTATGAAATTTGTATGCCCTGAAAGGTTGCATCGTGACCAGGGAAAAACCTTTGAGAGTCAGGTAGTTGCAGAGCTGTGTAAACTTTACGGAGTGAAGAAAACACGCACCAGTCCTTTCCATCCTCAAGGAAACCCACACTGTGAACGGTTCAACAGGACCCTACATGACCTTTTACGCACGTTGCCTCCTGAGAAGAAGCGCCGTTGGCCAGAACATCTGCCGGAGTTAGTCTATGCCTACAATGTGACACCTCACGCTAGTACGGGATATTCGCCTTACTTCCTTCTGTACGGAGTGCATCCTCACTTACCTGTTGATGCGTTACTGGGCCAGGAGGAGGTGCTGGATAAAAGACATGATTGGCTGGTGGTCCACCAGGAACGGTTGAACGAAGCACATGCCCGAGCTAAAGAGTACGCAGAACAAAAAGCTGCGGAAAGAGTTGCACTGCAAGAAGACAAAGTGTTCTTTCCCCCAGTCAGTGTAGGTCAGCTGGTTTATCTGAGACACAGACCGTTGGGCAGAAATAAGATACAGGATGCTTGGGGACCTACTGTGTATAGGGTGGTAGAGGTGCAGGGTACGACACACGCAGTGGAACCATTGGAAGGTGGTCCTATAAAGCGGGTACACAGGGTTAATTTAAGGCCATGTGTGGGCCCTGTCCCAGCCCCCAGGTGTGTTAGAAACCAGTCCCCCACAGGAACGTCTGTTAGTACCCTTTCAGAGTCTCCGCCAGAGTTTGTAGTGTTGGAGGAGGTTTCGCTTCCAAGATTAACTCGGGAGGTGTTCCCTGAGTCATTAGATGTTGCTAGTGATGAGGATCTCTGTGGTAGTGAATCAGAAGTGTTCTCTGAGCCTCTTAGGTTTGAACCTGCTCCTGAATCTACAGGTGCTGTGCAGGTTAGGACTGAGGCTGACACCGAGCCTTCTAGGGCTGAGCCTACTACCAGCTTCTCTCCTTGTGACCGTGTAGTAAATGTACCTACTCCTGTTCCACGCAGAAGTCGTAGGGCCAATGCTGGGGTGCACACTAATCCTTTTCATGAACCCAAGTCTGTCTGTAATGCGATCTCCTTAACTCCAGAAGTCTTTTCCCAGATGATGGCAAACTTAAGTGCTGTCCTTTTTAGGGAGGCAGTCAAGGGGGTGAAGGGTTGATAGGCACCGGGACGTTGACTATGCAGCAGGGAAGCCTGGCAAAGAATAATCAGCACAGGACACCAATATAATTTTGGGGTTCTTTATTTCTAGGTGAGTATGTGGTCTGATCTGTGCTCCTTGGGTGTGTAAGAAGTATGTGTTGTAGGTGATTGTGACGGCTCTGACACACTGCGGCGTACAAGCTGAGTACGAGCCTGCTCATGCAGAGGGGGAGCGTTCCCGCTGACGGCCAGCTGCTGTCGGCTCCCGAGCAAAGAGGTATGAGCCTTGAATGAGCCCTTCTCCCCTCTTCTCCCTCCGCCGCACAGAGCACAGCAAAGCAGGCAACGCCCGCAGGGAGCCAGCGCAAGAGAGGCCCCCCCCAGGCAGAGAACAGCGAGGAGGAGGAGGAGCCGCAGCCCAAGAAGACGAAGGTGACCGGCTCGGCACCTGCGGTGAATCAGAAGAGTGGGAGAGTGACGGAGCTCAGGGCGCAGACAGCGGAGGGCAGCGTGGTGGTGGAGGGAGTGTACTGCGCTCTTCCCCGACTCTGCTCACACCCCCTTGCTCCGCAGACACGCGCCCCCCTGTGGCCAACAGGCAAACAACCACGACCCAGGATTCCTTTGAACTAAAATAAACCCTGTGCATCACAAAGGCTGGGGAAATTGGGTACATTTACAAACAGAGAGAAGGACTGCATGGATAGTAGCAATAATTGCATTTATATAGCGATTTACATGTTTCCAGGAAACCCACTTTATCACCCACTGAAGTGCTGCACCTTCTTGGGTGATGCCTCTCGCCCTTTTTCAACACTATGCGGCAGATCAGGTAGAGATATGAGAACTCCCTTCTGTGGCATTAAGGGGGTGTTTTAAGACTAAAGACTAAATTAAGAACACAAGATGACAGACTTTGGGCAAAGGAGCCCAGTCGTTGTTTGGTTTTAACTGGACTTTTGCTTAGTTTTCACCTGTGTCTTTTGAGGTGTGTTTCACTGTTCATTCTGATGGATTTATGGAAATGGTTGAAAGCCAGAGTGAAATTTAGCTAGGACATCACGGGTAGCATCCCTGCTTTTAAGCACAGTGCCTCTGCATCTTTAATGACCAGCTCGTCGGGATGTCTGCTTAATATCTCATCTGAACGATGGACTTTCCTGCAGCGCGGTGTGCTTAACCAATGGAAATGTTAAAGGCGTCGCAGTTGGACCTTGAATAATGATAATATTATATCAACGTGGGGAAGGTGAGGGCCTGAGGTTTCTGCACATCCCTAAGCTCCCCTGTCTGTTCTGGTGGCGGGTGTTGTACTGGACTGCCCCTTCTCCGGAGTCACGTGCGATGTGCTGTCCTTGAATCTGCAGAGCGCTGGGAAGCAGATGCCTGGCTCCAGACGGAGGACACTCCCTCCTGCTGAGAGCACGGAGGAGGAGGAGGAGGAGGAAGAAGAGAAAAGGCCAAGCTCTGGCAAAAACAGGCTGGCGGCTGCAATTGCGCCCCAGGTGTTCAGAGCAGCGGCCGAGCCAAGCGCTCGGAGAGCCCAGAGCAGTGTGGTGGTGGAGGTACGCTGATCCCCCGACGGGGCGCGGTTCCGAAAAGCCCTCTAGGCGGTAGCCTCCTTCCCCCAGCACAGACAGGCGGCGGTGTCTGGTCTCAGTCGCTGCAGCAGAGCCTGGCGTGTGGCTCGTCCTGCAGCCCTCTCTCTGGCAGGCAAGGCCCGCAATTCTGCAGTTCTGTGGGTCTCAAGCTGACGTCATGCGATACTGGAAACGTGGACGCGCTATCGCAGTTTTTTAGCCAAGATTGGCAATGATGTCGGTAGCTAAAACATTTCTGTTACAGCTTGGTGCACCTGACACTTTCCGTGTCTAGAGGTGATGACATTTTATAGCTTTGCTTCGCAAATTTTCCTTTGTGATGATGACTCCTTATGATGAACCACTGCCTTTTGCCAAAATGATGTACTATACAGCAGTAAAAAAAACATAAAGCCAGAAAGAAAAGATCTAGTTGGCTGTGGCAATTGTTTTGGGGAGCAAAACATCCCAAATACTACACATCCGGCACTACACATGCATCCGGCGCCCTGATAAATTATCTAGATATGATAAAGGTTCTTGGTATTCATACATCTGAGTATCCAGATTGTGGTGTATTTAGATAAAGAATTTGATGAATTCTTTGTGCTGGTGAGAGAACGCCAGCTTTCGCTTTCTCTAGCACGCGGTGTCCTATCCGAGCTCTGAGCTCTTGGTTATTTAATTGAACCTGAAGTTTAAACTAATTGAAGCTTTTGATGCATTTCTGTTCTTGAACGTCGGAAGATGGTAAGAACAAAAACAAAAGTAACTTGAAACCTGTACCCATTTGGAGTGCATTTAAAGGCATTTTTTAGCCCTCCTCTCCTCGTAGTCGACAGGATCTGATGAACCAAATTATTACCTTCACTTAGGGTTCAGTTAAGCAGCTGGAGAGCTCATCTGGAGTGGAAACCTGGAGGCTCTGGGGCTACGGTGGGGAAAGATTTGCTCTGGCGTTTGAGACATCAGCTAGTGGTTTCATTTCCAGAGCCAGACCCTGCTGTGCTTAATGCCAGGCTTGTCTCTTGTGTTGGCAGATCACGGACAGCAATGAAGAGGAAGAAGAAGCAGGAGTGGATCTCAAGGCAGCAAAGAAAGGTGAGCAGCTCTAGAGAGCTGTAGGAATCCACAGGAGGAATGTTAAGACACTGCAGCCCAGCCAGTGGGAGAGCCTGGCCAGAGTGACTCAGACCAGTAAACCTTTGCTTTAACTGAACATTAGATAGTGTAACATGTTCTTGTACAGCATACTTTTAAATAGATTTAAAAGCCATGAATGGCAATGGAGCAGGTAAAGGGTGGGCAAATTGCTCATGGTGGGTCTTGTTTGTGTTTCAGATGCTTTAACAATTTTTTTTAATACTCGTACGTTTTAAAAAGTAAATTCTAAAATAATGCTAACCATGTAAAAAAATAATCTGTAAGATGCATACATAATAAAACAAGGTAAAAATAAATACTACATAGATTTAAAATTCAGGAATACCAATGGAGCCCTAATGACAATAATAAACTTTATTTTATATCACTCCCTTACAATTGGCTTGTCAAAGCGCTTTACAGAAAAACAATGAGAGGAAAAGCAGAATTACACAAGCTACAATGAGGGATTAGAATACAGCAAAGGGGCACACAGAGCCTAGTTAAATAAAAGCCCTTCTACATCAGTTGCTTACACGGGTGTTAGTTGCGTGTTGTATATGTATTTTTTGTCATAGCATATTTTGAGAAAAAAATGAAAAAAAAACATTCATGATTAAGCAGACATTTGGCAATAACAGACACCTCTTCTCATTTATTAGCCCACTGAGCTGAGGGTGTACTGTAATATAAGAATTCTGCCTCCACTGCGGCATCCTCGTTTGGACCGTGCGTGATTGTGCTCGCAGAGGTGAAGGGCGCGAGTCATTGCAGGGTCGCTCTTTCAGGCCGCCTACAGTGTCCCCTTTGTCTGCTGATAGAGGCTTACTAGTGGAAGTGAAGGTGAACAAGGAGTGGTTCACCGGCCGCGTCTCGTCTGTGCAAGCTGGCAAGCAGGGCGTTCTCTGGAAAGTGACGTTTGACTACGTGCCCACTGCCATCACCCCTCGTAGCAGGTGGTAAGTATCCTTTTCCCTTCGGGAAGGCTTTCCCGAGTTCCTTACAATATGGTTGGAGTAAACCAGCAGGTAGACGGATAACGGTGTCGGATTGCCATCTCCGATTTCAGGGATTTCTTCAAGGTTTTTCTGCAGAGCACTGGTTCACAGTAGGGGAAATGGTAAAAAATGACCTGTTCCGAGGTTAACCCTGAAATATTTGAACCCTGCTGCGGAACGTTTTGGAGGCCACGCACACAAAGCAATGCATTGTCACTTCACACAAATAGAAGCAGCAGGCAATGGTGTGGAGTTTATTCTCATGGCACACTTTCTTTGACCTTTTTGCACATTTGGGCAAGAGCTTCTTTGAATAATTGAATTCTTTCCATTTCTATAAAATAGTCATGCTGGTTACATTAATCAAGGTCTTTTTGACAAGGGTAATGTAAGCAACACAGTGCTTTCTGTAATATGTCCATAACAATTACTAATCCAGTTGGAAAGGTTTTAGAATAACCTGATATTCTAGTTTTCTGTGGTGTACAGATGAGCTGTACGTGAAAAGTGATTTAAACATGCTGCCATGTTGAGGCTAGATATGCAACCACGATCCTGAGGATAGGCAACGCTGATCTAGCTGATCCTGCTCGCCAGGCGTTGATCGGCAACCCTGAGCCTGCTCACTAGGAATTGTCTAAGGCAAGGTGCAATTGGTGGACAGACAATTTTCAATAAAACGGAACGTGTCTTGGCGGCAGCAACAGCACAACTGTCTTGAATGTACTTGAGCTGCCTGCCTTCCAAAGCGGGGTATGAAATAGCCAAAGAAAAGAAGTGGTTACCAGTCCTCCAGAGCCCAGGGATGTTGTCCGTGATGCTGCTGCCCTTCTCACGGTCTTGCTGGCAGGGTGCTGAAGGGCAGTGATGATGTGCGGCTGATGCGTCCTCCAACGCCCGAGTCCCAGAGTCCCAACACCTTGGAGGACATGGAGAAGGAGGAAGGAGCCCCCACCCGAATGGAGCCCGACACCACCCAGCCCACGGCCAGCCGGGAAGTCATCGAGAGCCTGGTTGTGATGATGAGGTAGGCCAGGGGCTGAGTAACGGGCTGCGGAGAGGGTATCCGACCGATCCCGGGGCTTCCGGACCTCTGTGGCATCCTCCCCTTTTCTAACCACTTTATCATCAGGGTCACAGGGCAGCTGGGGCCTATTTTGGCAGGCAGCAGGCAAAAGGTAGGGTACAGTCTGGACCCAGTCCATCGCAGGACACACACAGACACACACTCACACCAGGGCCAGTTGACCTACCAGTATGTCTCTGGACTGCGGGAGGAAAACCATGCAAACACTGGGAGAACATACAAACTCCACGCAGACAGCACTGTAGGAATTAAACCGGGGCAGCAATGCTAATGATAACCACGGAACAAGTAAAGGTTTATTCCATTCTTTACTTGTTCCATTGCAGCCTAAGCATGCTGTTGTAGCACCCTACTTGAAAGAATGATAACCATGCTGCCCCTTCAGCGGTTTTTTATTCCTTTTATCCCCATCCGATTTGGAAGTGCCAGTAGTAATTTCTGCACTGTGCAGGACCCATGAGGAAGGACACGCTTGTTCCTCTGACGCGCTCGTCCCTCGAGCGGGCCACCTTGTGGCACGAGGCACAGGGCCTTAAGGGAGAGGGCTAGTGCACATTGCCTCCCTGACTAACATCACCGCCGGCTTGCAGCTTCCCATCGCTGGAGGCGCTGATCCGCGGAGAGATTCTTCTCCGCCTCACCACGACGCCTGAATCGTCTGCACTCGGAGCATCTCTCTGTACCGGTTCAGCTGTGCAGGAGTGTCTGGCTCCCGTATATATAGAGATGTACAGGGCGATTGCAAAGTTAGTTCGCCTCTTCAAACACAGTTACCCTGCAGACTGTTCTGTGAAGCCTTGGTATTTCATACACCTACAAATGAGACCACTGGGGACTCGTGTTCTCAGGTAATCCACATTTTTTCAATGGACAAGTGAAAAGTGCTCTGATTATTCCAAGTTCGGAGAACCAAGTGTTTATGTACTTTTCCTTCAGTCTTCTCCATAGCATATTAATATCTTTCCTGTACTTTAAAGATTCTTATGGTTGCAGACACAATTCTGTAACATATTTCCCTTTGCCTTAATCCTTCCAGGATGTTGCTACGGTACTTTTTCCCTCCGGATTTCCAGATCCCTAAGGATGATGTCAACACCATGACTGCAGAGGAGCTGGTGGCTTTCCCAATGGTAGGGAGCACTCTGGGATTGAGCAGAGAGCCTGCTGACACGAGGCTGCCGTTAGATAACCATTCATCAACAGGGCATGGGGGGACGTCCAGGGTTCACCAGGGAACACTGGAAGACAGCATTGTTGGTTATATAATTGACTAGCGGTTATTACACCTTCTTACATATTCTAAATATGAAAACTCTAGAAAGTTGAATTTAACACATAAATATTTGTGTTTGTGAGGAAATTGTAAGCATAAGTTAGATATTATATCTTAATACGCGACGGTCTCGGGTGGGGCAGCTGGGCTGACGCCTGCGCCGTGCCCTGCCTCCACAGAAGGAGTATTTCCAGCAGTACGAGCTGGGGCTGCAGACGCTGTGCAATTCCTACCAGAGCCACGCAGACGCGCGGGCCCGGGCCGTGGTGGAGAAGAGCAACAGCGCCGAAGCCAGGCTCCGCGAGACGGAGGAGAAGCTGCAGAAACTGCGCACCAACATCGTGGCTCTGCTGCAGAAAGTGCAGGAGGTGAGAGCAGCGCTGCAGCCAGGGCTGGGCTCCCACGCGCTGTTCACTCGCTGCCTGGACACGGGACAGCTCGTAAGAATTATCAGGCCACTGCTGGGAAAGTGGCACCCACTGTATCCAAGGTTTAGACCTATTCAGTTGGCGTGAAGCACCTTGGATATATCTTTCAGGCTGTCCAGCTGAATTACCTTGCTGGGGCAAATGCTACTGCTTTTAAAGTAAATAATAGTTTTATTTTCTTTGTTCATCGAATGTTGTTAGCAAGCACACGTTTCTGAAATCCCTAAAGGGTATTTTCTCCCTTTACGAGACGCACCAGACTGTACTCTTGACTGTCAGATCCGATACTTTTGTTTGGAAGTGACTCTTTTCACTTCACATTACGAATTCAAATGTAGATTTTCAGCAGTTCCGCTATAATTTTTGGCTGCATTGTGCCGAATAGCAGGCACCACAGCTTTGGCTTAATTTAATCCTCTACCTTGCGGGACATCGATATCAACACGGATGATGAGCTGGACGCCTACATTGAAGATCTGCTTACTAAGGGAGATTAAGAGACGCCTACTTCTTACGTCAGCCAAAGGGACTGATCACAGACAGCATAGCTGGCTTGGGCCCGTTCACCCTGTTCCACTTCCTGGAGTCGTCTGTTCTTCTCTTACATTGTTCTGCATTCCTAGAGACCAAGGCGTTTGTGGGCAGTGGCACTGGAGGGTCCAGGAGAAGGGGGCATCGCAGTGGTGGGTCAGTGGCTGGTTGCAGCAGCACTTTGGAAGCAAAGGAGCAGAAAGACTGCTTTTTTTTTTGCAGAAGCTCTCTCCTGCAGGGAACAGGGCTGGCACCACCCTCCCTGTGTGGGCAGTGCTCACCAACCCACCCCGAGCCTGAAAGCGAATCTGCTTTCGCTAATCTGTGGCTAAGCGGGGATGGAGGAATAACGCTAAATGGCATTAATTGTACCAAGGTAACAAAAACTACACTGCATTCAACTTTTAAGGACAGCCAATTGAAAGGGCAGAGGAGGCTGGAGGATGCTGTTTGGTTGTGGACCAAACTAGCCTACGGAGATTGAGCTGAGCTGGGAGAACCGTCTTCTGCTTCCAAAGAAACTAAGATACCTTGCCTGGATGGCTGTGGTGTTCTCCTGGACCCAGGGAAAATGTGACTTTTACAGCTGAGCTCCAGTCTGTTAACATATTTCTGTTGGACGACTGTTTATGAAAAGCGCATCACCTTCCCCACGGTTTTTAAATTCCTAATTTTTAGTTATCACAGTTCAAAATTTCTACATTTTACCTAAAATAACGTAAGCTTTCTTTGGACTGTTTGTTGTTGTCTGTGACAACTTCACGTCAGGTCTTGCTCAGACTAAAGCTAAACCAGTAATGACCATTGTCAGAAAGTCACTATCGCACTCCCATTGTTGCATCTGCTGTTAAAAAAACAGATTTTCAAAGTAAGGTAAGACTGCTTTGTATATACCACAGGGTTTTTAAATAGCCATACAAAAACAGAGCAGGTAATAACTGCGAACTAATCATTCTGGATTTTTTCCAACTGTAGCTGATTTCAAGGATGTTAGCCATCATAGTCTACTGTGATGATGTGCATAAGATAACAGGGTTTCTTTGAGGCTGTCGTCTTGTGAAATACCATCTGTACTCTGATTTTTATTCTTGATGCAGTCACCTGTTCTCCAAATTAAATCCAAACTTTTAACTAAATGCAGGGTGCAATTTCCCGCTGGTTTTTTGACTGCTGTTTTCCGTTTGTCAGAAGCTTTTACTCCTCACTGCGGAAAGCAGCCTTCGATCTAGATGGGGAAATGTCTGTGAACAGGTGGATTGAAGTCTGGGTTTAATACAGGAAACTTCTACACAGTTTTGTGCTATAAATCCACTTGCAGATGAAAGGATCATTGTTAGTTTCCCAGCTTTAAATTATAGTTTTTCTAGCTACGTTTGAGCCCAGCAGGATCAGATTTTGCTCTTTTGGGGTCTGTTAAAGGCACAAGAAATAGTGCCACAATTGTTCCCTTAACAAGATTAGAGCATGTATATGAATAGGTCAGGAAATAATACTATCTGTAAAGTGTAAACTGTATAACTAGTGTTAACAGTCCATCTTTGTTGTTGCCTGTTCTCAGTTTTGATTACAGCCTGTTAACCGTTGTAATCCAGCCTGATTGACCCATATACGTTTCTTGGGTTCTGTGATTTGCAGCCTGAACAGTCTGCCTGCTGGGATCTGTTAACTGTCCATGTTCATGTTGAGAGGACAGTTCAACACCTTCAAAAGAAATACAGTTTATCAACCAAAAGTGTGGGCTACCTCCACAGGGATGCCCTCAAGCCAAAGTGTTTACTGGATTATCAGTATAATGTTTTTATTTCAGTCCAATCTGATTAATACACCAAATTCCAACTCATGGTTGTGTTCAACACATTGAAGGAGGATCATTTCAATTTCAGATTACCCAGAAACAGGCTAATGTGCGTACAGTTCAGTATACAATTTTTTCTGATCCTCTGCCTTCTCTGAAACAACAGGTTTTGGTTTTTTTAGAATTATTTTAACAATGTTAAAGAAGAAATAAGTGGTTTATTAAAAATGGTGGATTGATTTTTTTGAGATACTGTGATGGACAGATTATTGGAAACACTGAGCTGTAAAAGTTAAAACCCTAAACCTAAAAACTCTAAGGAGGGAGAATCAGTTTCATGTGTGATTTCTTAGTGTTTCAGTATAACAGCTCACCTGGCTTCACTTTTAAAAATTAAATATGTTCATTGTTTTATGATTTTCCTTAAAAAGACAACTCTGTACATTCTGAGAAGACATTTTATTGGATAAAAATAGGCTTTAGTTTTTATGAGAAAGGAAAGGTGACTGCCAGAGCACCAGAGGTATTTTAGACAGCTTCAGGGTTGGCAGGAACCTGTTTCTGTTTTACAAGTGATTATGCATCTTACAAATCTTAATTACAGCTCTGAAAACAAAAGCAGAGGGCATGTGTCCTGCGCAAGGTAGTCTTTACATTTTCAGTAATTCTGTTTCTGGATATGAAATGCACATGGAAAACTACTGTAGAAGGAACAGAAAGGAGCTTCTATCCATGTGCAAACATGTTCCAGACATGGAATGTACTGAAGTTGAGAACATAACTCAATTTAGAATGATTATTAAAGGGATGACAACAAAAAAACATTTAACAACATAAAATAAATATGGTGAAACAGTTCAAATGTGCATGAAAAAAAGTTCAGAGGCACAGGTATTTCTATTATTTGATGCAAGCATTTTAAAGTATAGGGTGACAATTCCAAAAGACACGGCACGAGAGAATAAGAATTTATTGTTAATACACATTCATATCGGTTCTTCATGTGCTTTATTCAAAACTTCATGTCACCAGTAAACATCACAAGCACTACGCAGACTGCTTGTACACAACACAAGGACTTGTGCTAGTGGCTTTGTTTACTGAACACAATCATTGTGAACCCACTTCACCCACCCCCCACTCCCCCAGAAAGTTCCACGAGTATCTTCCGTATACCTCCTCATTTTTTAGCCCTGCTGAAACTGCACACAGCAGCCTGCGGCAGCTGGAGATTAATTCAGAAAGCACTAGTATGCTTACACTGTAACTTGTTCCAAAATACAAGTAGTTGGTTAATAGTTATTTGTTCTTGTACCACTATGGTTACAAGGGTTGTGATGCACTGCTTTCCTTTCTAGATTTCATAGTTGCTAGAGTCCCAGCTGCCTGAAGTTATGTTTTCAGGCAGTGCTGCCAAGCACTCTATCGTCATGAATTTGGGTTGAGATAGTGGCTGTTTTCACGAGAACATTACATTTATTCCAGAGGCTCTTGAGGCCCTGGAGACTGGGACCCATAGGTGGGGTAGGCGATTGTCCTCTGATCGCTTACCAAATTGTTATAAAATAATCATTTTCCCACCCACGGTCGGGCCTGTTAAGTTACATAACTTGAGTACATACGTGGGATAAAGTTAAGGAACACCAATAACACAGAGCTTACACTCAGAGACAGACTTTAACAGGACATCACAGTCTAATACCAATACCAGCTTCATAAGAAAAGGCACCGAGGTGGAAGGTCCCGACTTCATTATTTATACGCAAAGGCGCTTGAGGAAAGACAAAAAAAATCAGAAATGTCAAACTTTCTCTAGTCCACTACAAACAAAATAATTTAGACATGTTCTTCTATTGAGCACCCTGATTCATTTTAAAAAGTACAAGAAAGAGGCTGCTGAAATGAGACTAGCAGAATTGATGACCTGTTCCTTAAATTACAGACCTGTCTCTTAGTTTTACTTGAGTGCTGTAATACTTGCATTCCACCACAAGAGGGAAGCATTGGTTATTTTTGGTTACAATCAAATAACAGTTCTTGAATACTGCACTTCAAACTCAGGTTAAAGCTCTGCGTTGTATAAATATGGCACTTCACTACACGTATCAGACTGCTGTTGAAAGAGGGTTTTTTTCTACACCCACTCCCCTTGTCTCTATAACTCCAAAAGATCTAGAATCGTCGCACCAGTACAATTACCTGGGTTTACAAAGCAAACCCTTTTTTTCCCCAGAGCATGTTTTACTTCCCCTCTGCCCTGGGAATGAAGCAATTCTGATTATTTAAAGGCCGGTTTAGGTTAAGCAGCCAAAAGACTCCTGTGCTTCACAGTCGACAAACAAAAACAATAAATATGTGGCTAAGATCACGTAGGATTCAACTGACGATAATTCAGAGAAAAAGGAAAAAAGGTGCAAAGATGTAGGTACCTGAGTAGTAACCACTCTTAAGTATTGTTTAAGACTTCCAGCGCTTAAATATTCATAACTAAGTAGGAAACAAAATACTCATCTTTATTGGTGTGTCACAGAGAAAGCAAGCAGGCAGGTACAACTGTAGAATGAACTACTGGTACCTCACAGCTGACACTTTCCTAACTAAAACATGTTCAACGTGCAGTAAATGCAGCCTCTGAGAAAACAAATTTGTCAATGAGACCTCTCTGAGTTTACTGAACAGTGCTACCCTAGTGTAGCAGGACCCCTCAGGCCTGCTTCAGAGTGCCTGCCCGATCCAAAAAGCATCCCCCTGCGCTGGCCCTTCACGAGGAAAACCTATTGAGTTACCCTGCACCCTGGTATAGCTGTGTTCTTGGCAATGGACTGAAGATAAAACACTGGTGTTTGCAAAAGTCCCAGCTGAAGGGCTGGTCGCCAAAACCTAACACTTCGAGACAGAAGCCAGAAATCAAACCGTGTTACTTGGTTTCCTGTTTTCCACAGAACTGTTACAATAAGGTCTCAAACACCAAAGCCTTGAACTTCAGCCCAGTAATTTGTAAACCCATTTTACCAAAAGTAATACCTGGGGTTGAAGTTTCAGAAGCGAACATCCAGACGCCCAGGCAGGCCACGCCCCTGAAGCTAGCTCTGACTCGGGGGCTCTGTGCATGTGAAGTTCAGGGGGACCTTGGCCTGGATTTCCTCCACCTGCGTCTGCACTGCCTGCACCCACCGCGCCAGGTCTGCCTGCAGGGCCTGCGCCCCCTCCGCCAGCTGCTCCTGCCGGCTCGC
Source organism: Atractosteus spatula (assembly GCF_055471065.1). Taxonomy (NCBI): domain Eukaryota; kingdom Metazoa; phylum Chordata; class Actinopteri; order Semionotiformes; family Lepisosteidae; genus Atractosteus; species Atractosteus spatula. The sequence continues at coordinate 116,596 of NW_028296637.1, read as the reverse complement.
CACCTCCGCCAGGAGCTGCCGGTTCTTCCTGGCCCTCCGAAGCCCCTCGCAATCCGTCTCCGCGTCCCGCGGGGCCGCGCGCTTGCCCTGCATGTACCCCTCGAACTCCTCGGCGCTCAGGTTCAGGGCCGGGCCGTCCAGCTTCTCGATGAAGGCCACAGCGCAGCACTGCCGGGAGAGCAGAGACCTGGCTTCAGTTTTAAACAGTTTCTGGGTGAACAGACAGGACGCGACATAGACATATGATACACAAGATGATAAAAGGAACGTCAAATGGTTAATTTTTACAGGACTTGCTTACAGTACACATGTGGTTCATTAATTTTTAGTTTCTTCTTGCATATACAGTCTCGTGAAAAGCATTCACCCCTTCCTGCATTTTCTTCCTATGGAATATTGACAGTGCTTCATGTGGGTCCTAATGATGTATACAGACAGTCTGAGTGAACAAATAACACCAACATTTGGTACTTGTTTCATTAATTTCAGGAACAGTCATCCAACTTCTAGTGTCCCTGTGTGTAAAAGTCCCCCCTAGTTCAATCAATTCAACTAAAAGGCATAACTAAGGCGGTCTGTGTGAATACTTGATTAAGTAACCGGGGCTTATTTGCATCAGCCCTGCTCGGTGTAAAAGAAACTCAGCTGTTCATCATCGTCATCGTCACCAGTGAAGCCCCACCCATACAGACCCTCAGAGCCACGCCACGCCCCGTTCAAAAGAGATTCCTGAAGGTCGTCGCGGGAGTGCGCCAGTCTGGGGACGCTCTGGGGAAGCTCTGGGCCGCAGAGGCCCGCGGTCCCGCAGCTGGACTCACCAGGTTGGTGAAATAGTAGCCGGACGCCCCGGCCATGAGGCTGTGCGGCAGGCCGAAGCGGGTGATGTACTGCGTGTTGGAGTGCAGCCGGGGCGGGCTGGCCTTCAGCACCACCAGGATCATGCCGGACAGAAGTCGTCGGCGCTCGCCGGCTCCGAGCTTCTGGAGGCCAGCACCCGGAAGACACTCTGGTTGCACTTGGAGACGCAGGCCAGCTTGTCCTGCGGCGCTCGCCGGGCGTCCATCTCGATTATCGCTGCCGAGAGCAGGGGGCGAAATGCCTTCATCGTACGGCCACTGGGGTTCGGGAAGTTTCAGAATCTCTCTTCATCCACTAATGTTCTAATCGCTGCTTCCAATTCCGAGTCACAGGAGGAGCTGGAGTCTATTCCAGCAAGGAACAGGCACAGGGCAAGATACAGCCTGGACCGGACACGCACATACTCACAACTGGGCCAGCATTCCCAGAAGCCCGTTAACCTGCCAGTATGTCTTTGGACTGTGGAAGGAAACTGGAGCACCCAGAGGAAACCTAAGAGAGCATGGGCAGGCACTCCACACAGACAGCACCCCAGGCCTGTAATTGAACCCAGGGCCCCAGCATTGTGACGCAGCAATGCTGACCATTGGTAGAGTATAAGAGTGGCTAACTAGCTACAGCCCCATGTAGGACAGTGACAGCTACTCAAAGTGTTGACAAGACAGGTGATCCTGGTGTTCAGGACTATTACACATTCAAGGCATAGATACATTTGAAGGCGTTCCAGGAAGTGAGTTTAATCAGAACTCTTGAGCACAGATCGCTTATGTGCTCAATGAAAAGTCATGCTCAGTGGCCTGGCCAGACATGATGCCCTGATCCTGTCTGACACTGGTAGAGAGCCACTGGGGTCACTGGGTTCCATGAATGTGCAGGCCTTCAAGTGGTCGTCTATCAAAGACTATTATACAAAGCTGTCTGGTTTTGTGTGCACTTTACCCTGTTGTTCTGTAAAAATAAATTCAAAATAGCACAATGGAACGTACCAGCTGAACAAAATAATTAAAAAAGCCTAAGATATCGAACGGAGATGGTGAGGACAGAACAGCATAAGGCATAGCATCTACATACATTTCAGTGCACAACAACAGAGCCATATTCTGTTATTAATCAGTGAGAAATTAAAAGTTACCTTCTTAAAAAAAAACTCACCTGTGATGGCAGGCAGGAGGGCGTCACTGTTGACCTCTAACCTCTCCTCTTTAATGGGAACATGAAGCATCTGAGGGGTCACCCAGCTGAGAGATCTGTGGAAATAGCAGTGGCAAAGATCAGCTTAGTAACTAGTTAGGCAGTGTAGATGTAATAGTAAAAGGCTGCTTCAGACATTCCTAAACCTAATACAGAAGGAAAGACCTCTGTCCAATTATAGTCCACTTCATTAGAAAAACTCATGTGGTGATTTTCTGGACTCTGGGCCTAACCTTCAGTGGTTTAGCAGGTATGCAATCTGAGATACAAATTTTGTTTTAACCCACATGGCTTAAGGAATGATATCTTGCCTTCCTACACCCTGTAAGCCTGAATGAGATTTTGACTTTAAGGAATAATTTCAGCCTATTTGTGTAAATTTCCTCCAGAGGATTAGCTGTCCGCTTGGTGATGTATTCTGGGATTTTCAGCATCTGTTATGAACAACAGCCTATAAAAGGATGACTGTTACTGAGCTGTACTCAGCGGGCTTCCAGGTCTGTGGTCCGAGTCTCACCGGATCCTCCTCTGCAGAGCCAGGTCTTTCTGCTCATCGTCAGAGCTGTCGTGGCAGAACACCCACTTGTGCAGACGCGTCATGATCAGCTTTTCAATGTGCTCCATCATCTGCACCGTCTGCTCCTCGGAGAGGCCTGCAGGACAGAGGGGGGGCAGCAGCTCGAGCCCGAGGGAATCCCACACCCTTCCTCCAGCTCACTGCATGTGCACAACCAAGCCACAGCCAAGCGCTCTTTCAGGCGTGCAACAGGCATTCCTCTCACACGTATCGGTTCTGTGCTCCACAGAACCTTTGGGTTCAATCGGTCAGTCTCTCTCTATGGGTACAGGCAACACGGCAGACTAGAACAGCACGAAAAAGACTTCTATCCCTTTCTTGACCAGAACAAATCCCAGATCTCAACTGTACCGAAAACTGTGTAACAAACTGTTTCAGCAAAGGTCTGGATCCAACACATCCAGCCCAATTTGCTGCAAAATCTGGCCCTTGTGTCACTACGCTACTGACAATCAACCAAACAAGACAGTTTATACATAAGGCCATTCAGTCCCGTCAGACACACAGCACATGAGACCATTCAGTTGTTCTTTAGTTAAATAATGGGGGCCAACCATAAGATACACAAGTTCATACAAAATTGTATTATACACCTCCAACTGCTTTTTACTCACTGCTGAAGTGTCCGGCGATACTCTGATAAAAATCCTGCACCAGATCCCACTGTTTCTGTACCAGCAGATCCTACAAAGAGACAGACGGGGGATCAGCCAATGCCAAGTTCTTCCAGGTTCTAAGCTCTTCATCTCAGTGACACTAGAAAGAGGTCTGCTGCCTCACCTTCTCAGAGAAGCAGTGTGAGAGGGCACTGGACAAAGCGTTAGCAGACCTGGGGCACAGTGGGCTAGAGGAGGAAGGAGAGAGTGGGGAGGGTGAGAGGTGGCAGGAGACAGGCTGTGAGTGACAGGCAGTCTGGGAGCAGAAATACAGATGGGAGACTGGCAGAGACGTGGACAGAGACAGGTAGTCGGTGAGAGGGGCTATTACATGGTAGGCCTCCATGGTGTTGACAAAGGCCGTGCAGCGCGACTACAGGCTCTGGGAGAACGGCTTGCACAGCAGCTTGAGGAAATTAGTAAAGTCTCCAGGCTGGAGGCTCTGAAACGCCTTTAGGGCAGCAGACTGGCTCTCTGTGGACTCTGGGGACAGAGAGGAGACAGATATTAGTAAAACCAAAAACCCTGCAAGGGGATGAAGGAGCTTGACTGGTAAAGCCCAGGCTCAGAGAGCCGCCCATTGATAAAAACAGAACAGCACAACTGACACTCACTTCAGAGCCAAACTAGATTTCACAGGAAATCTGTGAAACAAACACTGTCCTTAGTTTACTAGTCAGGTGATGGGTGAATTTAAAAGCCTGTGGCTCATTTTGAGAAAATGACGCCTTTGTGTTTTGAGCTATGTAGAGGACCATCTCACCGTTGGGTTTCTTCGGAGAGGAAGAAGGGCCCCAGAAAAGCCTCTTCATGGTGTTGACTCGTCGCCCCTTTTCTGTGCTCTTCTTCTCCTCGAACTTGGAGAAGGTGATGGCTGAGCCCCCTTCCACACCGGGGCTAGGGCTGTGGACACAAAACAGCAACCCCACACACGCTTAGCCATCGCAGAGCGAAGATCTACACACCCCAGGGCACACCGGCCACGGGAAGTCAGAAAGCAACGAGCGCATCCTGTAAAGTACTGGCAAGATCTAGGCAGGAAACTAATTCAGGGCAAACCAAACCAGCAAAATAAGTATCGGAGAACAAGAAGAAAGGGTGGAAGGTATTTGGAACAGAGAACCTAGCCATATACATGAAACAGATTCCCTGGGATCTTTTAAAAAAGGGTTGAATGAGATGATGTTCAATGCTGTACTAGCAACCAAACAAATGATGAGCCCAATGGTCTCTTTTCACTTGTCACCTTGTACCAAAAGCACATGCTTTCTTCAAATGTACACAGGCTGCGCACTGAAGCTCACATGTACACACAATCAATTAGTGCACACGTGAACCCCAATCTCTCTAATGCACAAGAGATAAATACACTCCTTATAAGAACACGGCACTGGAGGGATACAGAATTATGTCATCTTTCTCCAATACAGGGTTGAGGGGGAGCCGGAGCCTATCCTGTCAAGCAACAAATGCAAGTCAGGTCGCCAGTCCACCACACAGACACAAACACGCACTCACACCAGGGCCCGTTTTCCCAGAAGCCTAGCAGCTTGTCCTAGCAGCAGGTCTTTGGACTGTGGGAGGAAACCGGAGCAGCTGGAGGAAACCCACAAGAACGCAGGCAGGGCAAACTCCACAAAGAAACTCTCCTTGAATCGAACCCAGGGCCCCAGCTCTGCGAGGCAGCAACGCTGACCACTGCACCACCCTGCCGTCCAAACGTACATTCAAGATATATACAAGCTAACAGACGTGCTTGAAAAACACTTGAAAAGGTCAACACAAAAATCTTGTTCTGGGGATAAGTAGGGTCAACACAGGTGGAAAATTAGGAGAGGACAAGTAAGAACTGCTTACACATAAATGTAGCTTATCGCAAAAAAAATATCCCTGTGTTCTCTCCTGTGCCTTAGGTGTTTCCATATCATTTAGAAATGAAAATGTAAGCCAGTGTGGCAAAGTACATGATCACATTTAAACCCAGAGCTGCTGTACTGGTTTCATGGCTCCATGAAACTGATAAAAAATTGCAAAGGTAGCTGCATGCTCTCATCTGGAGGATTTCAGCGTACAAACGCGTACATTTCTTTACTAAAAACCTAGAGGGGAGCAGGGATAATATCAAATATCCAAGACCGTCCAGCTATATATGGGAGAGGCCGTAATAAATATATCTTAACGATGACCCACGTAATAGTTCACTGGACTGAATAATTCAACTATTCTCTATTTCTTCATGCTGTACTAAGAACGGGATCAGCTGGTCTCCAACCTTGTTCCACAGGTTTTTTTGCTGCACTTGAGTGTGCAGCTGGGGATGGTGCCGAGACTGTACCATACCAGTAATACTCAACTTAGTACGCAGCTCTGTAACAAATCTACAAGTTCACTGCGATTGACCTATTTTTCTTTTTTTTTTAAGTGAATGTGAGATGCAATTCCATAGGAAACACTTAAGCTCGGTATTTAACCAACATTTGTACATTCAAAACAATCGCCAAGCCCTGAAGAATGAACAGATCCCACCAAATACCATCTGCACAATTCAGTTAGTCCACATCGTGTGCACATATTGTGCCAAGAATTTGGGAGCAGCTGCAGGTGGTCAACAGCATCACAGCTGAAGAAAAGCAGCATTTTTTTTGATCACGAGCTTTAGAATGTTTTCACAAGAACACAGAAACATGCAAGAAGGACGGTGATACACCACTGAAAGCTTCCTGAAAACGACTCTTTTTGAGTCGTGCGACGCAGTTATTAAAGGCAGGGCTCGGGGACACGGCCCCGGGACGTGTACTCAGGCAGTGCGGTCCGCCGTGGGCCCTACCTGCTGTGCTGCCTGCAGGCCTGCGCCCTGCGAGACCTCTCTCGCCAGCACTTGGAGCAGCAGCCCTGCCACGCGGGGTTGCCATAGTAACCACAGCCATCTTTGCACAGCAGCTCCGACTGGTCCACGTGAATTCCCCTGGGTTCCGCCCACATTCCTCCTGGCCTGGAAACAGGGGTCACGGCTTGTTAATGTCACAGCGAACTGTAGTTTCACAAGTGGCAAGCTTTGTCCTCAGATAAATAAACTGAATTGAATCAAAACTAAAATCCAGAACAAAAACACCAGGTTATGGGTTAAGTAACACATGGGAAGCTTAAATGTTGAGCGTACAGTGTACTATAAGTAGGGCAATACCTAGAGCATTCCTGCGTCACGGGACAGCCTGAAGTCATGCCTTGCTCGCTAGATGCCTCAGATTTACAGGAAGAGAGGACAAGAAATGTAACAATACTCATATAAGGAATCTTTGTAAACCCCATCTTATCCCTTCTGGTTTATCTTTTTGGAATGCAATATTTCAAAATATAAACTGGAAGTTAGTTTGGACAACTCCTGATAGATATTGGGATATTTATTTGATAGGTATTACAAATAAAGTTAGAGATATCGTTTAAAATTGTTCATAAGTTTTATTCAGTTAAATTAGTGCTCTCTAAATTTAAACCTGAGCAGGATGATCTGTGTGTTTTTTGTCGGGCTGAAAGGGAATCTTTTGTGCACTTATTTGTAAGGTGTGTGTTTGTGAAGTTGTTTTGGACGGACTTCCAGAGTTTTGTTTGCAGGCAGTTAAAGGTGTTTTTTAGATTTAAGGATTTTGATAGTTTATTGTACTGTTTAATAGAAAATTTGGAAAAAGAGCATTTATTTATAGTCAATTTATTAGTCATTTCACATCCATAAATCAAAATGGTCTAATAATCCCCTTTTTAGTACTTTTGAGGTGGAGCTGAAACACTATTTAAATTCTATACAAAATTTGAGAAATAATAAAGCAAGGAAAACATATGATATATGTAAAAAATACAATTTGATCACACAATTTACTTCATTACCTCTGGCGGTTGAATGTTTTTTTTTCTGTTTGGGTTTTTTTCTATTGTACCTGTTTTTGATCCTCTGGTTGTACTTGTATTTGTAAATTCTTTATAAGTTTAATAAAAAAAATTATGAAAAAATATTTATTACAGGAAAAGCGATGAGTTTTAGAAAAAAAAAAACTAAAGCGACTCAAACTCCACCTTGGTGTAGGCCTACTTGCCAATAAATCCCGGATTCGTTTAATCACCAGATTCTAGCAGGTTAAAGATGAACGTCACTCTCTTACAAGTACTTTGAATTTCACAAATTAACCTGCTGCGTCATATTTTTCATAAATCAGTGAAGGAAAGCTGCCCGCACTGATCTCTGAACGCCTTTCCTCCGCACATCAGTGTTGATAAGGGTTTCATCTCTGGATAGTGGCAGCACTCTGGAAACGTGTCAGCAATGCAATTTTCTTAATGCAATAAAAGTCATCAACGAACAAAGACAGCAACGCGTATAATCGTTACTTCAACGAAAATTCCTAAAAGTTCGAAAATCGAAGATATAAAATACTCTTCAAAAAATATATTTTCGTTGTAAATTACCTGCACAAAGCTGAAGCTAAGATTACACCAATCGCCGCCCGTATGCGATCTCGTTGTAGGAGACGAGTTATATACTAGACTAGTTATCTTTATTTAAGTTTTCCATATTTAACTAGTTTTCAAATAGGCTTTATATCCGCCGCCCTAGGCACCGAAAGTGAGTGATGCCCTGTTGTTGTACAATCATTTTTAATAACTTAGAAAATAAAATCGATCAAACCCAGACATTTTCTCCCCCGGATCTCAAATGCAAATTAAAGAGAAAAACAGCCTGTTTTTTCTTGGAGTTTTTTTTTGCTAGATGCATGTCGTCTTTTTTTCCGGCGTTTTACTGCTATCAGCCCAGACAACTTTTGCTTGTTTCCCGGAGTTTCCGCAAATGCCGGTGCGTGATGTCTTGATGTTTACAGAGGCTGTCAGATCCGATTTCCCACCCCACTGTCCCAAACACAGCAAAAAGAGGGTTGAAGGGCAACTCATCGGGCTGGACGGCAGCAGTGCCTACACTTTACTGCAACACCGGTGTATGAACGAAGCTGACAGATAAATCAAGTTCGAGATAAAGTACGATTCACCCTCTTCTGTCTCTTGGTGCTTCGTCCGTAACCCGGAAATGCTACACTAAGCGTCACGAATGATCCGGAAGTGTATGCAAATAGCCGAATTTCAATCAAAGTAGAAGACTTTCAGCTGCCACAGTAGCATATGAGGAGTATAGCAACATTAAGCGAAGTGACAAGCAGCTGAAACACCTGCTTTGTTATTTCTTCATGGTTAACTGTAATTCCTTGAACATTCAGCTAAAATTTGAGAGGGTCCTTTTTTCATTTTAAATCGCCTCCACTAATCTCCACGTTTGACAAATCTAAGATGATTCATTTTTTATGAATTTTACAGCACCTTTCTTCCATTTATACTACTGTAAAAATTGTCATCGCTATATTTTTCCTAGAAATGTTTTTTTTTTCTGTTCAGTGAAAAGGGTTTTAAGATGCAAGCTTTTAAAGGAGCTGTATCTGAAATGTGTTATTAAATCAAATTATTATATTTAAATTCAATCGTTTTTTTAAACTATAACCAGGGACAAAAACTTTTTTTGCACCACCAAAAGTGGTGAGACATACAATGTTAAGACAGTCAGCCAATAGCAAATCACCCTTCTTCATTCCCTTTTAAGTCTTTATTAATATTTTTGGTCTGGGTGGATCACCTCTAGAAAAACTGCAGTGCAGAATTGGATGGGGAAAATTTGTGCCTCTCCACAGGTGGATGGAATCTATTGCACAGACCCTCAGCTAATAGTAAATCACCTTGTTTTTGGCAGCTAGGTGTCTCTGTCAAAACTGCTGGGGTTTATAGAGCACCTCCTATTCCCAGACTGGGACTGTGCAGCGATGGGCAGGGAGCAGTCTCACTCCCCTCCCAGCCAAACAAAAATGTGTGCCTCTTCAAAAATATTTCAGATCTACTCTACAGATCCTCAGCTAATTTAGTACATCACCATGGTTTTCTCAGATAAGTGTCTCTGCTAAAGCTGCTGGGGTTTATAAGACCACTTGCTGTTCCCAGACTGGGACCGTGCAGTGATGGGCAGGGAAAAGTGTCAACAACAACCGTGATCCCATCCAAAGTAATGCTGACACTGAAGATCATAGTATTGCGACCAAAACCATAGCTGTGACAGGGAGTAAGCGTACAATAAAAAAACAGTTCTTAGACACAGAGTGGATGACTGGCACTGTTTTGAAAAGGCAGAAACCGTTATGCATCTAAATCACCCAACAGCCAAAAAAAACAAAGGTGGAGTGCGATGCTTGCACTGAGCAGCTTAACTTTGTGTAGGTATGACACAGAATGACAGAGATACTGAATCTGTAGGGTTTCTGTGTTGCTCAGAAAATTGTGATGTTAAAGCCATGGCATTAAAAACTGGGTTCACTTTAATGAACAAATGTGAAGCACTCAGCAGTTTAATACATAATAAGTCAGATGTAACCAAAAAAAAAGTAAAATTGATGTGTCACATGTCAGCATTGGTGCTCAAACAGCGCTGGATTATCTCAGTTTTGGGGCTTATTGTGGTAAGGCAGACAAACAAATGGTAGTTCAGGTGGGTAGCTGCGTCAGCATGCGTAGGCTGCAAAGGAACAAGTAATTGTTTTCTTTCTTTTTTCCCCAGCATGGAATAAACCTACGTTTCGACCGTGGAGCCTTCTTCAGGTGTTAACAGATGGTGTCCAGCGGGGTCAGTGCTGGGGGTCACACTGCCCTGAGGTGTCCAGGGGGGTCAGTACACTGGACCACAGTCCCCTGCCGCAGGGAACACCTGGCCTGGATCGGACTGCTGCGCACTTGGAATCTACAAATCAACAACCTACATAGTGAAGTTTTAACGCAGTGAAACTAAAAAACAAGCGAGAATTACGCCACTTCCTCGGCACGTCCTACACTGCCACCCTGCGCCCTGAGGCAGCTTCGCTCTTGCAACAGTAAAGACAGAGATCCGTCTTGAACACAAACACCTGTACGCGTAACCACCTATCGCGTCCCGCCATGTGCGCCCCCCTCCCTCAGCCTTGCTCATGCATATTCATGAGCCGAGGCTGCGAGCCGGCCAATCAGGGGAGGCTGACGTAACCTCGCGAGAAGCCGGAATACAGAAAAGGAATCGGGAGAGCAAAGCTCAGGTTTGAATCAAGATGGCGACTTACTCTATGAGGTACGGTGTAGCGGCGCCGGCGGCTCGTTTACCTGCCTCCTGTGCTGGATTAGACGAGGCTGCGGCGGCTGGGGGTCTGTCCGACCACGGAGTGTGCAGGGAAGCTGGCGGTGCTGCTCTCTGTCCTCCAAGGTCTGCGGGTTCCCCGAGCCGGCGGTGCCGGGTGGAGGGGCTCCTGGGCGCCGGGTCTGGGGGGATGGAGGAGGCGGTTAGGCCGCAGATCAGGGGTTTAGTTTCGCTGGCCCGGCCAGTGTTATGCGACGCCAGCCGGCGAGGGGGAGGTCGGGTTGGGCCTGGTTGCATCACGCAGCCCGGGGTCTCGGCGGGCTTCCCGGCTCTGAAAATAATAATTGCTTACACTTCTATAGCGCTTTTCTGGACACTCCACTTAAAGCACTTTACAGGTAATAGGGACTCCCCTCCACCACTCCCAATGTGCAGCCCCACCTGGATGATACCGGACCATTCGGGCCCGGACTACCAGACTCGGAGACAGTTTTTACCCCCGCACTATCGAACTATTAAACTCCCAGCCTCTCTCACTCTCACCTATGATCTGAACCTCACAGTACCTTCTTTCTTACCAAAAACTTAAACACACATTGAAAATCTACCTCTACCATACATGTCAAAAGCTCACTCCCCATAATTTCATTCCGTTAATGCATGTTCTTGCACATAACCTGTTACCTTTGTTGTTTTGCACACTGCCTGTTGTCCCTGTCTTTCTTATGTTAAACAATTGAATTGTTTTTTTGTACTACTTATTGTCCGAGAGCTAGCTAAATAGCATTTTGTTATACCATATACAGTGGTGTGAAAAAGTGTTTGCCCCCTTCCTGATTTCTTATTTTTTTGCATGTTTGTCACACTGAAATGTTTCAGATCATCAAACAAATTGAAATATTAGACAAAGAGAACACAAGTAAACACAAAATGCAGTTTTTACATGAAGGTTTTTATTATTAAGGGAAAAAAAATCCAAACCTACATGGCCCTGTGTGAAAAAGTGATTGCCCCCCCTGTTAAAACATAAATCAACTGTGGTTTATCACCTCTTTGGAAAGCTGAGTTCAATTTCTCTAGCCACACCCAGGCCTGATTACTGCCACACCTGTTCTCAATCAAGAAATCACTTAAATAGGACCTGCCTGACAAAGTGAAGTAGACCAAAAGATCCTCAAAAGCTAGACATCATGCTGCGATCCAAACAAATTCAGGAACAAATGAGAAACAGTAATTGAGATTTATCAGTCTGGAAAAGGTTATAAAGCCATTTCTAAAGCTTTGGGACTCCAGTGAACCACAGTGAGAGCCATTATCCACAAATGGCGAAAACATGGAACAGTGGTGAACCTTCCCAGGAGTGGCCGGCCGACCAAAATTACCCCAAGAGCGCAGCGACGACTCATCCAAGAGGTCACAAAAAACCCCACAACAACATCCAAAGAACTGCAGGCTTCACTTGCCTCAGTTAAGGTCAGTGTTCACGACTCCACCATAAGAAAGAGACTGGGCAAAAATGGCCTGCATGGCAGAGTTCCAAGACGAAAACCACTGCTGAGCAAAAAGAACATAAAGGCTCGTCTCAGTTTTGCCAGAAAACATCTTGATGATCCCCAAGACTTTTGGGGAAAATACTCTGTGGACTGACGAGACAAAAGTTGAACTTTTTGGAAGGTGTGTGTCCCATTACATCTGGCGTAAAAGTAACACAGCATTTCAGAAAAGGAACATCATACCAACAGTAAAATATGGTGGTGGTAGTGTGATGGTCTGGGGCTGTTTTGCTGATTCAGGACCTGGAAGACTTGCTGTGGTAAATGGAACCATGAATTCTGCTGTCTACCAAAAAATCCTGAAGGAGAATGTCCGGCCATCTGTTCGTGACCTCAAGCTGAAGCGCACTTGGGTTCTGCAGCAGGACAATGATCCAAAACACACCAGCAAGTCCACCTCTGAATGGCTTAAGAAAAACAAAATGAAGACTTTGGAGTGCCCTAGTCAAAGTCCTGACCTGAATCCGATTGAGATGTTGTGGCATGACCTTAAAAAAGCGGTTAAGGCTCGAAAACCCTCCAATGTGGCTGAATTACAACAATTCTGCAAAGATGAGTGGGCCAAAATTCCTCCACAGCGCTGTAAAAGACTCATTGCCAGTTATCGCGAACGCTTGATTGCAGTTGTTGCTGTTAAGGGTGGCCCAACCAGTTATTAGGTTTAGGGGGCAATCACTTTTTCACACAGGGCCATGTAGGTTTGGATTTTTTTTTCCCTTAATAATAAAAACCTTCATTTAAAAACTGCATTTTGTGTTTACTTGTGTTCTCTTTGTCTAATATTTCAATTTGTTAGATGATCTGAAACATTTCAGTGTGACAAACATGCAAAAAAATAAGAAATCGGGAAGGGGGAAAACACTTTTTCACACCACTGTACCTGTATATGAGTATAATGACAAACTTGAACTTGACGATGCGACATCAGCCACCGTGCACCAGAACGCTCACCACACATCAGCTGTGGTGTCAGGACCAAGTCAGGACCTCGGTTTTACGTCTCAGCCGAAGAACGGTGCCTGTTTACAGTATAGTGTTCCCATCGCTAGTGGGGGATTAGGACCCACGTGGACCACAGGGTGAGCGCCCCCTGCTGGCCCCACTAACACCATTTCCAGCAGCAACCTTAGTTTTTCCCAGGAGGTCTCCCATCCTGGTACTGACCAGGCTCACACCTGCTGAGCTTCAGTGGGCTGCCAGCTGTGAATTGCAGGGTGATATGGCTGCTGAAAATAAGCGCACAGCACAGCACCCGTCTCCCGGGGACACGCAGGGCCGAGCCTCCAGCTGCGCTGTGCTTTAATCCCAGATGTGGTGCCTCCGGGGGAAAGGATTATATAATAGAGACAAAAGTACTCACACTACACTCTCTTCTTTAATTTTCGTGGAGTTTTTCTCCATTTCTCCAGTTCCTCCGTCTTCCAAGCCAGTCCACAATCCGTTCTCTCAATCCTTATTCAGTCCGAGTTCCAAAGTCCGTAAGGTTCCACAAATCCGCGCCATATCCAAATCACAAACCGTAAACTGTAATCCTTTATTTCTTCCATAAATCCATTATGCTTAAATCTGTACCAACACCAACCAAATTCACCTACTGGCTTCTGCACTGGTTCACTGTTTCCAGGGCATATATATTTTGTTTCCTGATGAGACACACCTGTGTCTTGTTGTTTTTCGGACTGAGCCCTTTCCATCTGCGGGTCAGCTGGTTTCTCTTAGCGGCCATCTTGGTCAGGTCTACGTCGAGTAGATACCTGTCCTGGATGACCCTTCCCCTGGTCATCTTACATAGATTAAAATATGGAGCAATCTCCTCTCTGTGTTTCTGCATTCGCCCGTCAGTTCAAGGTGCTTTATTAGCATGACCGATGGGTCCAATCAGTGTTGCCTCTGGGACTGTGGGGTCAGTCCCCTGTCTCTCTCTCTCTGTGTGGCTCTGGGACCGTGTGGTCAGTCCCCTGTCTCTCTCCCTTTATTGCAGGATACTGCGTTTCTGTCTGGCAGGACTGACTCTCTCAGCCCTCTGGCTCCAGCTGGTACAGGCTGTGCATCGCACTAACTTCAAGACCTGCAAGCAGAGCTCCTTCTGCAAGTGAGTGTGAACTCGTCCATTCTCCTGCCTCTGCTGAGATCCTCACACCAGTCTGAGCTGGTCAGCAGAAAGAGCCCCAGTGTCGTCTCTGCGACCACCCAGTGAGACTCTCTGGTGTGTGCATGTGCATGTACGTGCGCCTGTGCTCACGCTGTCCCTCTGTCCCAGGTGCCAGTGGGCTGTCCAGCCTGGCCAGTCCCTCTACAGAGCCCTACTGGACACCCAGCAGCTCAGCGATTCCAGACTCTCCCTGCAACTGCTCAACGAGAACAACAAGGTGAGGAGCAGGTCACCCCAGCCAGTGCCGGGGCTGAGCTGGTCAGTGTCAGTGCCGGGGGGGGCAGAGGTCACTGGGCGGGTGACCTGGTCAGTGTCGAGTGGGCAGAGGTCACTGAGGAGGAACTGACCGGTGAGGCAGGTGACCAGGTCAGTGTTGTGGACGGAGGTTGCTGCGGTTGACCCATGCTGTGTCTCCCAGGTGAAGCTGCTGCCGGAACTGTACAGGCTACAGGGCAACATGACCCGGATCAAGATCAACGAGCTGAAGCCACTGAGGCCCCAGATGGAGGTTCCTGATGTTCTGATCTGTGACCCACCTGCTTACCCGTGAGTAAGACCCGCGCAGGCAGGACCCCAGTTCGGATCCTCACGTCCCTTCTTGCATGTGGGACTCGCCAGCACCTCTGACCCGGGACGGCGAGAGGGTGGGGGGGTATCTGTTCTGTTTGGCTGCCCTGCTTTCCCTCCTGTGAAGCCTCTTGTCTGTTGCTGTGGAAACCACCTCCCTGTAGGAAACCACCCGCCCCGTAGGGGGCGCCCCCTTTGTACATAGCGCTCGTTCACACCACTCACCCCCCCCGAATCTCGTTGCTACAGTGACACGAAGAAGGAGGAGGAGGGAGCGGAGACCCAGGACGGCGGAGCACAGGTGGGAGAGAAGGCAAGTATCCCACAATGCACTGGAGCAGCACGTGCTCGATTGTTGTTTAACGAGGCAGTAAACAAAAGCAATATATTTTACGTTTGAGTTTAATTTCTGAGGGATACAGAAAAGCCGAATTAGAAAGCTAGAAGTGATAGAAACATGATCAGCATCCTTTAAACTCGATTGGTCCGGATCCTGCTGGATCCTGGGATTGTGCGTCCCAGGTTCCGGTGCTCTGGGGCTCCTCAGTCAGTGACGCCTCGATAACGCTTGCCCCCCTCCCCCCCCCACGAAGCAGCAGCAGGAGAAGGAGGAGGACCAGTCAGGAATGTGGGAGACCTTCAAGACCCACAGTGACAGTGCCCGCCGCACTCTCGGCCTGTTCTGGCTCAACGTGGCCCAGACCTGTGTGGACATCGTCTCCAACACCGCCGGCAGGAGCCCTGGGGTGGGGGGGTGTGCAGATGGGGCTGTGGGGCTGTGGGGGTGTGTGCGGATGGGGCTGTGGGGGTGTGTGCGGATGGGACTGTGGGGGTGTGTGCGGATGGGGCTGTGGGGGTGTGTGCGGATGGGACTGTGGGGCCCGGCGGGTTCAGGCTCTGGTCTGGATCGGCGAGTCTTAACTCTGGTCTGGCCCGGAGGACTCTGGTTGTGGTCTGGCCTAGTGGGTCTTGGCTGCGGTCCGGCCCGGTGGGTTCGGACTGCGGGCCGGCCCGGCGGGTTCGGACTGCGGTCCGGTCCGGCGGGTTCGGCTCCGGGCCGGCCCGGCGGATTCGGACTGCGGACCGGCCCGGCGGGTTCAGACTGCGGTCTGGCCCGGCGTGTTCGGACTGCGGTCCGGTTCGGCGGGTTCGGACTGCGGTCCGGCCCGGCGGGTTCAGACTGCGGTCTGGCCCGGCGGGTTCGGACTGCGGTCCGGTTCGGTGGGTTCGGTGGGTTCGGACTGCGGTCCGGCCCGGCGGGTTCAGACTGCGGTCTGGCCCGGCGGGTTCGGACTGCGGTCCGGTTCGGTGGGTTCGGACTGCGGTCTGGCCCGGCGGGTTCGGACTGCGGTCCGGCCCAGCGGGTTCAGGCTCCGGTCTGGCCCAGCGGATTCGGACTGCGGACCGGCCCGGCGGGTTCAGACTGCGGTCTGGCCCGGCGGGTTCGGACTGCGGTCCGGCCCGGCGGGTTCGGACTGCGGTCCGGCCCGGCGGGTTCAGGCTCCGGTCTGGCCCGGCGGGTTCGGACTGCGGTCCGGTTCGGTGGGTTCGGACTGCGGTCCGGCCCGGCGGGTTCAGACTGCGGTCTGGCCCGGCGGGTTCGGACTGCGGTCCGGTTCGGTGGGTTCGGACTGCGGTCCGGCCCGGCGGGTTCAGACTGCGGTCTGGCCCGGCGGGTTCGGACTGCGGTCCGGTTCGGTGGGTTCGGACTGCGGTCCGGCCCGGCGGGTTCAGGCTCCGGTCTGGCCCGGCGGGTTCGGACTGCGGTCCGGTTCGGTGGGTTCGGACTGCGGTCCGGCCCGGCGGGTTCAGACTGCGGTCTGGCCCGGCGGGTTCGGACTGCGGTCCGGTTCGGTGGGTTCGGACTGCGGTCCGGCCCGGCGAATTCGGACTGCGGACCGGCCCGGCGGGTTCGGACTGCGGTCCGGCCCGGCGGGTTCAGGCTCCGGTCTGGCCCGGCGAATTCAGACTGCGGACCGGCCCGGCGGGTTCAGACTGCGGTCTGGTCCGGCGGGTTCAGGCTCCGGTCTGGCCCGGCGAATTCGGACTGCGGACCGGCCCGGCGGGTTCAGACTGCGGTCTGGTCCGGCGGGTTCAGGCTCCGGTCTGGCCCGGTGAATTCGGACTGCGGACCGGCCCGGCGGGTTCGGACTGCGGTCCGGCCCGGCGGGTTCGGACTGCGGTCTTTGCCTCAGTGCTGCAATGATGTAGTTGGATTCTCTCTTCCTGATCGATCGTGAAGAAATTCCTTCTGAGCAGCGCCGGGGCCTACTGGGCTCTAGTTCCACAGCAGTCGAGTCCAGGCCGGGTCTTACCAGAATGGGGTGTGTGCGGATGGGGCTGTGGGGGTGTGTGGTGGGTGTGTGGGTGTTGGGCGGTGTGTGGGGCTCCTGGGTGCTGTGGGCGTTGGGCAGTGTGTGGGGGTTCTGGGGAGTGTGTGGGCGATGGGCGGTGTGTGGGGGTTCTGGGGGGTGTGTTGGCGTTGGGCGGTGTGTGGGGGTTCTGGGTGCTGTGAGCGTTGGGCGGTGTGTGGGGGTTCTGGGGGCTGTGGGGTGTGGGCGTTGGGCGGTGTGTGGGGGTTCTGGGGGGTGTGTTGGCGTTGGGCGGTGTGTGGGGATTCTGGGTGCTGTGAGCGTTGGGCGGTGTGTGGGGGTTCTGGGGGCTGTGGGGTGTGGGCGTTGGGTGGTGTGTGGGGGTTCTGGGGGCTGTGGTATGTGTGGGCATTGGGCGGTGTGTGGGGGTCCTGGGGAGTGTGGGCGTTGGGTGGTGTGTGGGGGTTCTGGGGGCTGTGGTATGTGTGGGCGTTGGGTGGTGTGTGAGGGTTCTCGGGGCTGTGGTGTGTGTGGGCATTGGGGCGGTGTGTGGGGGTTCTGGGGGCTGTGGGCGTTGGGCGATGTGTGGGGGTTCTGGGGGCTGTGGTATGTGTGGGCATTGGGCGGTGTGTGGGGGTTCTGGGGAGTGTGGGCGTTGGGTGGTGTGTGGGGGTTCTGGGGGCTGTGGTATGTGTGGGCGTTGGGCGGTGTGTGAGGGTTCTCGGGGCTGTGGTGTGTGTGGGCATTGGGGCGGTGTGTGGGGGTTCTGGGGGCTGTGGGCGTTGGGCGGTGTGTGGGGGTTCTGGGGGCTGTGGGCGTTGGGCGGTGTGTGGTGGTTCTGGGGGCTGTGGGGGTGTTGGGCCTTGTGTGGGGGTTCTGGGGTGTGTGGGCTTTTGCGGTGTGTGGGGGTTCTATGCGATGTGTTAGCGTTGGGCAGTGTGTGGGGGTTCTGGGGGCTGTGGGGTTATGACGCAGTGGTGGCCAGGCCTGGCGAGGTGTGACGCAGTTGTGGCCGGGCACGGTGAGGTGCGCTGGCAGCTGCAGGGAGTGACACAGTTGTGACCGGGCACGGTGAGGTGCGCCGGCAGCTGTGAGGTGTGACGCAGTGGTGGCCGGGCCTGGCGAGGTGTGACGCAGTTGTGGCCGGGCATGGTGAGGTGCGCTGGCAGCTGCAGGGTGTGACGCAGTTGTGGCCGGGCACGGTGAGGTGCGCCGGCAGCTGCAGGGTGTGACGCAGTGGTGGCCGGGCCTGGCGAGGTGTGACGCAGTTGTGGCCGGGCACGGTGAGGTGCGCCGGCAGCTGCAGGGTGTGACGCAGTGGTGGCCGGGCGCGGTGAGGTGCGCCGGCAGCTGCAGGGTGTGACGCAGTTGTGGCCGGGCACGGTGAGGTGCGCTGGCAGCTGCAGGGTGTGACGCAGTTGTGGCCGGGCACGGTGAGGTGCGCCGGCAGCTGCAGGGTGTGACGCAGTGGTGGCTGGGCCTGGCGAGGTGTGACGCAGTTGTGGCCGGGCACGGTGAGGTGCGCCGGCAGCTGCAGGGTGTGACGCAGTTGTGGCCGGGCACGGTGAGGTGCGCCAGCAGCTGCGAGGTGTGACGCTGTGGTGGCCGGGCCTGGCGAGGTGTGACGCAGTGGTGGCCGGGCGCGGTGAGGTGCGCTGGCAGCTGCAGGGTGTGACGCAGTTGTGACCGGGCACGGTGAGGTGCGCCGGCAGCTGCAGGGTGTGACGCAGTGGTGGCCGGGCGCAGTGAGGTGCGCCGGCAGCTGCAGGGTGTGACGCAGTGGTGGCCGGGCCTGGCGAGGTGTGACGCAGTTGTGGCCGGGCACGGTGAGGTGCGCTGGCAGCTGCGGGGTGTGACGCAGTGGTGGCCGGGCCTGGCGAGGTGTGACGCAGTTGTGGCCGGGCACAGTGAGGTGCGCTGGCAGCTGCGGGGTGTGACACAGTGGTGGCCGGGCAGGGCGAGGTGTGCCGGCAGCTGTGTGACGCAGTGGTGGCTGGGCGTGGGAGGTGCGTTGGCTGTGTGGCAGTGAGGGTGTGTGCGGATGGGTTTGAGGGGGCTTGTGGGCTTTGGGGGTGTGTGATGGGTTTGTGGGGGCTGTGGGGTGTGTGGGCATTGGCGGTGTGTGGGGGCTGTGGGGTGTGTGGGGGTTCAGGGGGGTGTGTGGGCATTGGGCGGTGTGTGGGGGTTCTGGGGGGTGTGTGGGCGTTGGGCGGTACGTGGGGGTTCTGGGGGCTGTGGGCGTTGGGCGGTTTGTGGGGGTTCTGGGGGTGTGTGGGCGTTGGGCGGTGTGTGGGGTTTCTGGGGGGTGTGTGGGCGTTGGGCGGTGTGTGGGGGTTCTGGTGGGTGTGTGGGCGTTGGGCGGTGTGTGGGGGTTCTGGGGGGTGTGTGGGCGTTTGGGCGGTGTGTGGGGGTTCTGGTGGGTGTGTGGGCGTTGGGCGGTGTGTGGGGGTTCTGGGGGGTGTGTGGGCGTTGGGCGGTACGTGGGGGTTCTGGGGCCTGTGGGCGTTGGGTGGTGTGTGGGGGTTCTGGGGGCTGTGGGCGTTGGGCGGTGTGTGGGGGTTCTGGGGGCTGTGGGCGTTGGGCGGTGTGTGGGGGTTCGGGGGTGTGTAGGCGTTGGGTGGTGTGTGGGGTTTCTGGGGGGTGTGTGGGCGTTTGGGCGGTGTGCGGGGGTTCTTGGGGGTGTGTCGGCGTTGGGCGGTGTGTGGTGTTGTGTGTGTGGGAGTTGGGGTGTGCGGATGGGGCTCTGGTCTGGCCCGGCCCGGTGGGTCCTGTCTGTGGTCTGGCCTGGTGGGACGGTTTCAGGCTGTGGTTTTTCACGGCTGGTTCGGACTGTGGTCTGGCCCGGCGGGTCTGGGCTCTTGTCTGCCCGGCGGGTCTGGGCTGTGGTCTGCCCGGCGGGTCTGGGCTGTGGTCTGCCCCGGTGGGTTCGGACTGTGGTCTGGCCCGGCGGGTTTGGGCTCCGGTCTGGCCCGGTGGGTGTGGGCTGTGGTCTGGCCCGGCGGGTGTGGGCTGTGGTCTGACCCGGCGGGTCTTGGCTTGGTCTGGCCCGACGGGTGTGGGCTCTGGTCTGGCGCTGTGCAGGGGGCTGGCACCTCTGTCTTTGCCTCAGTGCTGCAATGAAGTGGTTGGATTCTCTCTTCCTGATCGATCGTGAAGAAATTCCTTTACCAGATTCTGAGCAGCGCCGGGGCCTACTGGGCTCCAGTTCCACAGCAGTCAAGCCCGGGCCGGGTCTTACCAGAATGGGGTGTGTGCGGATGGGGCTGTGGGGGTGTGTGGTGGGTGTGTGGGCGTTGGGCGGTGTGTGGGGGCTCTGGGGGCTGTGGGCGTTGGGCAGTGTGTGGGGGTTCTGGGGGATTGTGGGCATTGGGCGGTGTGTCAGGGTTTTGGGGGCTGTGGGGTTTGTGGGTGTTGGGCGTTGTGTGGGGGTTCTCGGGGGTGTGTGGGCGTTTGGGCGGTGTGTGGGGGTTCTGGGGGATGTGGGCGTTGGGCGGTGTGTGGGGGTTCTGGGGGCTGTGGCCGTTGGGCGGTGTGTGGGGGTTCTGGGGGCTGTGGGGTGTGTGGGGGTTCTTGGGGGTGTGTGGGCGTTGGGTGGTGTGTGGGGGTTCTGGGGGGTGTGTGGGGGTTCTCGGGGTTGTGTGGGCGTTGGGCGGTGTGTGGGGGATCTCGGGGGTGTGTGGGCGTTGGGCGGGTATGTGGGGGTTCTGGGTGTTTGTGGGCGTTGGGGGGTGTGTGGGGGTTCTCGGGGGTGTGTGGGCGCTGGGCGGTGTGTGGGGGTTCTGGGGGGTGTGTGGGCGTTGGGCGGTTTTGTTGACTGTGGGGTTTGTGGGCGTTGGGCGGTGTGTGGGGGTCTTGGGGGCTGTGGGGTTTGTGGGCGTTGGGCGGTGTGTGGGGGTTCTCAGGGGTCTGTGGGCGCTTGGCGGTGTGTGGAGGTTCTCGGGGGTGTGTGGGCGTTGGGCGGTACGTGGGGGTTCTGGGGGCTGTGAGCGTTGGGCGGTTTGTGGGGGTTCTGGGGGTGTGTGGGCGTTGGGCGGTGTGTGGGGTTTCTGGGGGGTGTGTGGGCGTTGGGCGGTGTGTGGGGGTTCTGGTGGGTGTGTGGGCGTTGGGCGGTGTGTGGGGGTTCTGGGGGGTGTGTGGGCGTTTGGGCGGTATGTGGGGGTTCTGGGGGTGTGTGGGCGTTGGGCGGTATGTGGGGGTTCTGTGGGTTTGTGGGCATTGGGGGGTGTGTGTGGGTTCGGGGGGGTGTGTCGGAGTTGGGCGGTGTGTGGTGTTGTGTGTGTGGGAGTTGGGGTGTGCGGATGGGGCTCTGGTCTGGCCCGGCCCGGCGGGTCCTGTCTGTGGTCTGGCCTGGTGGGACGGTTTCAGGCTGTGGTTTTTCACGGCTGGTTTGGACTGTGGTCTGGCCCGGCGGGTCTGGGCTCTGGTCTGCCCGGCGGGTCTGGGCTGTGGTCTGCCCCGGTGGGTTCGGACTGTGGTCTGGCCCGGCGGGTTTGGGCTCCGGTCTGGCCCGGTGGGTGTGGGCTGTGGTCTGGCCCGGCGGGTGTGGGCTGTGGTCTGACCCGGCGGGTCTTGGCTTGGTCTGGCCCGACGGGTGTGGGCTCTGGTCTGGCGCTGTGCAGGGGGCTGGCACCTCTGTCTTTGCCTCAGTGCTGCAATGATGTGGTTGGATTCTCTCTTCCTGATCGATCGTGAAGAAATTCCTTTACCAGATTCTGAGCAGCGCCGGGGCCTACTGGGCTCCAGTTCCACAGCAGTCAAGCCCGGGCCGGGTCTTACCAGAATGGGGTGTGTGCGGATGGGGCTGCGGGGGTGTGTGGTGGGTGTGTGGGCGTTGGGCGGTGTGTGGGGGCTCTGGGGGCTGTGGGCGTTGGGCAGTGTGTGGGGGTTCTGGGGGATTGTGGGCATTGGGCGGTGTGTCAGGGTTTTGGGGGCTGTGGGGTTTGTGGGTGTTGGGCGTTGTGTGGGGGTTCTCGGGGGTGTGTGGGCGTTTGGGCGGTGTGTGGGGGTTCTGGGGGCTGTGGGCGTTGGGCGGTGTGTGGGGGTTCTGGGGGCTGTGGCCGTTGGGCGGTGTGTGGGGGTTCTGGGGGCTGTGGGGTGTGTGGGGGTTCTTGGGGGTGTGTGGGCGTTGGGCGGTGTGTGGGGGTTCTGGGGGGTGTGTGGGCGTTGGGCGGTGTGTGGGGGTTCTCGGGGTTGTGTGGGCGTTGGGCGGTGTGTGGGGGATCTCGGGGGTGTGTGGGCGTTGGGCGGTATGTGGGGGTTCTGGGGGTGTGTGGGCGTTGGGCGGTATGTGGGGGTTCTGGGGGTTTGTGGGCATTGGGGGGTGTGTGGGGGTTCTGGGGGGTGTGTGGGCATTGGGCGGTTTTGGGGACTGTGGGGTTTGTGGGCGTTGGGCGGTGTGTGGGGGTCTTGGGGGCTGTGGGGTTTGTGGGCGTTGGGCGGTGTGTGGGGGTTCTCGGGGGTCTGTGGGCGCTTGGCGGTGTGTGGGGGTTCTCGGGGGTGTGTGGGCGTTGGGCGGTGTGTGGGGGTTCTGGGGGGTGTGTGGGCGTTGGGCGGTGTGTGGGGGTTTTGGGGGCTGTGGGGTTTGTGGGTGTTGGGCGGTGTGTGGGGGTTCTCGGGGATGTGTGGGATTTGGGCGGTGTGTGGGGGTTCTGGGGGCTGTGGGGTTTGTGGGCGTTGGGCGGTGTATGAGGGTTCTCGGGGGTGTGTGTGCGTTGGGCGGTGTGTGGGGGTTTTGGGGGCTGTGGGGTTTGTGGGCGTTGGGCGGTGTGTGGGGGTTCTCGGGGGTGTGTGGGCGCTGGGCGGTGTGTGGGGGTTCTGGGGGGTGTGTGGGCGTTGGGCGGTTTTGGGGACTGTGGGGTTTGTGGGCGTTGGGCGGTGTGTGGGGGTTCTCGGGGGTGTGTGGGCGTTGGGTGGTGTGTGGGGGTTCTGGGGGGTGTGTGGGCGTTGGGCGGTGTGTGGGGGTTTTGGGGGCTGTGGGGTTTGTGGGCGCTTGGCGGTGTGTGGGGGTTCTCGGGGGTGTGTGGGCGTTGGGCGGTGTGTGGGGGTTCTGGGGGGTGTGTGGGCGTTGGGCGGTGTGTGGGGGTTTTGAGGGCTGTTGGGTTTGTGGGCGTTGGGCGGTGTGTGGGGGTTCTCGGGGGTGTGTGGGCGTTGGGCGGTGTGTGGGGGTTTTGGGGGCTGTGGGGTTGTATGCGTTGGGCGCTGTGTGGGGGTTTTGGGGGCTGTGGGGTTTGTGGGCGTTGGGCGGTGTGTGGGGGTTCTCGGGGGTGTGTGGGCGTTGGGCGGTGTGTGGGGGTTCTGGGGGGTGTGTGGGCGTTGGGCGGTGTGTGGGGGTTTTGGGGGCTGTGGGGTTTGTGGGAGCTTGGCGGTGTGTGGGGGTTCTCGGGGATGTGTGGGGGTTGGGTGGTGTGTGGGGGTTTTGGGGGCTGTGGGGTTTGTGGGCGTTGGGTGGTTTGTGGGGGTTTTTGGGGCTGTGGGGTGTGTGGGCGTTGGGCGGTGTGTGGGGGTTCTTGGGGGTGTGTGGGCGTTGGGCGGTGTGTGGGGGTTTTGGGGGCAGTGGGGTGTGGGCGTTGGGCGGTGTGTGGGGGTTTTGTGGGGTGTGTGGGGGTTTTGGGGGCTGTGGGGTGTGTGGGCGTTGGGCGGTGTGTTGGGGTTTTGGGGGCTGTGGGGTTGTATGCGTTGGGCGGTGTGTGGGGGTTTTGGGGGCTGTGGGGTTTGTGGGTGTTGGGCGGTGTGTGGGGTTCTCGGGGTTGTGGGGGTTTTGGGGGGTGTGTGTGGGTTTTGGTTGCTGTGGGGTTTTTGGTCGTTGGGCGGTGTGTGGGGGTTCTGGGGGGTGTGTGGGCATTGGGCGGTGTGTGGGGGTTTTGTGGGGTGTGTGGGGGTTTTGGGGGCTGTGGTGTTTGTGGGCGTTGGGCGGTGTGTGGGGGTTTTGGGGGCTGTGGGGTGTGGGCGTTGGGCGGTGTGTGGGGGTTTTGGGGGCTGTGGGGTTTGTGGGCGTTGGGCGGTGTGTGGGGGTTCTCGGGGGTGTGTGGGCGCCGGGCGGTGTGTGGGGGTTCTGGGGGGTGTGTGGGCGTTGGGCGGTGTGTGGGGGTTCTGGGGGGTGTGTGGGCGCTGGGCGGTGTATGGGGGTTCTGGGGGTTGTGTGGGCGTTGGGCGGTGTGTGGGGGTTCTGGGGGGTGTGTGGGCGTTGGGCGATGTGTGGGGGTTTTGGGGGCTGTGGGGTTTGTGGGCGTTGGGCGGTGTGTGGGGGTTTTGGGGGCTGTGGGGTTTGTGGGCGTTGGGCGGTGTGTGGGGGTTCTCGGGGGTGTGTGGGCGTTGGGCGGTGTGTGGGGGTTCTCGGGGGTGTGTGGGCGTTGGGCGGTGTGTGGGGGTTCAGGGGGGTGTGTGGGCGTTGGGCGGTGTGTGGGGGTTCTGGGGGGTGTGTGGGCGTTGGGTGGTGTGTGGGGGTTCTGGGGGGTGTGTGGGCGTTGGGCGGTGTGTGTGGGTTCGGGGGGGTGTGTGGGCGTTGGGCGGTGTGTGGGGGTTTTGGGGGCTGTGGGGTTTGTGGGCGCTGGGCGGTGTGTGGGGGTTCTCGGGGGTGTGTGGGCGCCGGGCGGTGTGTGGGGGTTCTCGGGGGTGTGTGGGCGCCGGGCGGTGTGTGGGGGTTCTGGGGGGTGTGTGGGCGTTGGGCGGTGTGTGGGGGTTCTGGGGGGTGTGTGGGCGCTGGGCGGTGTATGGGGGTTCTGGGGGTTGTGTGGGCGTTTTGCGGTGTGTGGGGGTTCTGGGGGGTGTGTGGGCGTTGGGCAGTGTGTGGGGGTTTTGGGGGCTGTGGGGTTTGTGGGCGTTGGGCGGTGTGTGGGGGTTCTCCGGGGTGTGTGGGCGTTGGGCGGTGTGTGGGGGTTCAGGGGGGTGTGTGGGCGTTGGGCGGTGTGTGGGGGTTCTTGGGGGTGTGTGGGCGTTGGGTGGTGTGTGGGGGTTCTGGGGGGTGTGCGGGCGTTGGGCGGTGTGTGTGGGTTGGGGGGTTGTGTGGGCGTTGGGCGGTGTGTGGGGATTTTGGGGGCTGTGGGGTGTGGGCGTTGGGCGGTGTATTGGGGTTTTGGGGGGGGTGTGGGCGTTGGGTGGTGTGTGGGGGTTTTGGGGGTGTGGGGTTTGTATGCGTTGGGCGGTGTGTTGGGGTTTTGGGGGCTGTGGGGTTTGTGGGCGTTGGGCGGTGTGTGGGGGTTTAGGGGGCTGCGGGATGTGGGCGTTGGGCGGTGTGTGGGGGTTCGCGGGGGTGTGTGGAAGCTGGGCGGTGTGTGGGGGTTCTGGGGGGTGTGTGGGCGTTGGGCGGTGTGTGGGGGTTCTCGGGGGTGTGTGGGCGTTGGGCGGTGTGTGGGGGTTTAGGGGGCTGCGGGATGTGGGCGTTGGGCGGTGTGTGGGGGTTCGCGGGGGTGTGTGGAAGCTGGGCGGTGTGTGGGGGTTCTGGGGGGTGTGTGGGCGTTGGGCGGTGTGTGGGGGTTCTCGGGGGTGTGTGGGCGTTGGGCGGTGTGTGGGGGTTCTCGGGGGTGTGTGGGCTCTGGGCGGTGTGTGGGGGTTCTGGGGGGTGTGTGGGCGTTGGGCGGTGTGTGGGGGTTCTCGGGGGTGTGTGGGCGTTGGGCGGTGTGTGGGGGTTTTGGGGGCTGTGGGGTTTGTTGGCGCTGGGCGGTGTGTGGGGGTTCTCGGGGGTGTGTGGGCGCCGGGGGGTGTGTGGGGGTTCTCGGGGGTGTGTGGGCGCCGGGCGGTGTGTGGGGGTTCTGGGGGGTGTGTGGGCGTTGGGCGGTGTGTGGGGGTTCTCGGGGGTGTGTGGGCGTTGGGCGGTGTGTGGGGGTTTAGGGGGCTGTGGGGTGTGGGCATTGGGCGGTGTGTGGGGTTTCTCGGGGGTGTGTGGGCGCTGGGCGGTGTGTGGGGGTTCTGGGGGGTTTGTGGGCGTTGGGCGGTGTGTGGGGGTTCTCGGGGGTGTGTGGGCGTTGGGAGGTGTGTGGGGGTTCTCGGGGGCTGTGGGGTTTGTGGGCGTTGGGCGGTGTGTGGGGGTTCTGGGGGGTGTGTGGGCATTGGGCGGTCTGTGGGGGTTCTGGGGGCTGTGGGGTGTGGGCGTTGGGCGGTGTGTGGGGGTTTTGGGGGCTGTGGGGTTTGTGGGCGTTGGGCGGTGTGTGGGGGTTCTCGGGGGTGTGTGGGCGTTGGGCGGTGTGTGGGGGTTCAGGGGGGTGTGTGGGCGTTGGGCGGTGTGTGGGGGTTCTTGGGGGTGTGTGGGCGTTGGGTGGTGTGTGGGGGTTCTGGGGGGTGTGCGGGCGTTGGGCGGTGTGTGTGGGTTGGGGGGTTGTGTGGGCGTTGGGCGGTGTGTGGGGATTTTGGGGGCTGTGGGGTGTGGGCGTTGGGCGGTGTATTGGGGTTTTGGGGGGGGTGTGGGCGTTGGGTGGTGTGTGGGGGTTTTGGGGGTGTGGGGTTTGTATGCGTTGGGCGGTGTGTTGGGGTTTTGGGGGCTGTGGGGTTTGTGGGCGTTGGGCGGTGTGTGGGGGTTTAGGGGGCTGCGGGATGTGGGCGTTGGGCGGTGTGTGGGGGTTCTCGGGGGTGTGTGGAATCTGGGCGGTGTGTGGGGGTTCTGGGGGGTGTGTGGGCGTTGGGCGGTGTGTGGGGGTCCTCGGGGGTGTGTGGGCGTTGGGCGGTGTGTGGGGGTTTTGGGGGCTGTGGGGTTTGTTTGTGCTGGGCGGTGTGTGGGGGTTCTCGGGGGTGTGTGGGCGCCGGGGGGTGTGTGGGGGTTCTCGGGGGTGTGTGGGCGCCGGGCGGTGTGTGGGGGTTCTGGGGGGTGTGTGGGCGTTGGGCGGTGTGTGGGGGTTTAGGGGGCTGTGGGGTGTGGGCATTGGGCGGTGTGTGGGGTTTCTCGGGGGTGTGTGGGCGCTGGGCGGTGTGTGGGGGTTCTGGGGGGTGTGTGGGCGCTGGGCGGTGTGTGGGGGTTCTCGGGGGTGTGTGGGCGCCGGGCGGTGTGTGGGGGTTCTCGGGGGTGTGTGGGCGTTGGGCGGTGTGTGGGGGTTTAGGGGGCTGTGGGGTGTGGGCATTGGGCGGTGTGTGGGGTTTCTCGGGGGTGTGTGGGCGCTGGGCGGTGTGTGGGGGTTCTGGGGGGTGTGTGGGCGCTGGGCGGTGTGTGGGGGTTCTTGGGGGTTTGTGGGCGTTGGGCGGTGTGTGGGGGTTCTCGGGGGTGTGTGGGCGTTGGGAGGTGTGTGGGGGTTCTCGGGGGTGTGTGGGCGTTGGGTGGTGTGTGGGGGTTTTGGGGGCTGTGGGGTTTGTTGGCGCTGGGCGGTGTGTGGGGGTTCTCGGGGGTGTGTGGGCGCCGGGGGGTGTGTGGGGGTTCTCGGGGGTGTGTGGGCGCCGGGCGGTGTGTGGGGGTTCTGGGGGGTGTGTGGGCATTGGGCGGTGTGTGGGGGTTCTCGGGGGTGTGTGGGCGTTGGGCGGTGTGTGGGGGTTTAGGGGGCTGTGGGGTGTGGGCATTGGGCGGTGTGTGGGGTTTCTCGGGGGTGTGTGGGCGCTGGGCGGTGTGTGGGGGTTCTGGGGGGTTTGTGGGCGTTGGGCGGTGTGTGGGGGTTCTCGGGGGTGTGTGGGCGTTGGGAGGTGTGTGGGGGTTCTCGGGGGCTGTGGGGTTTGTGGGCGTTGGGTGGTGTGTGGGGGTTTTGGGGGCTGTGGGGTTTGTGGGCGTTGGGCGGTGTGTGGGGGTTCTGGGGGGTGTGTGGGCATTGGGCGGTCTGTGGGGGTTCTGGGGGCTGTGGGCGTTGGGCGGTGTGTGGGGGTTTTGGGGGCTGTGGGGTGTGGGCGTTGGGCGGTGTGTGGGGGTTTTGGGGGTTGTGGGGTTTGTGGGCGTTGGGCGGTGTGTGGGCGTTCTCGGGGGTGTGTGGGCGCCGGGCGGTGTGTGGGGGTTCTCGGGGGTGTGTGGGCGCCGGGCGGTGTGTGGGGGTTCTGGGGGGTGTGTGGGCGTTGGGCGGTGTGTGGGGGTTCTGGGGGGTGTGTGGGCGCTGGGCGGTGTATGGGGGTTCTGGGGGTTGTGTGGGCGTTGGGCGGTGTGTGGGGGTTCTGGGGGGTGTGTGGGCGTTGGGCGGTGTGTGGGGGTTTTGGGGGCTGTGGGGTTTGTGGGCGTTGGGCGGTGTGTGGGGGTTTTGGGGGCTGTGGGGTTTGTGGGCGTTGGGCGGTGTGTGGGGGTTCTCGGGGGTGTGTGGAAGCTGGGCGGTGTGTGGGGGTTCTGGGGGGTGTGTGGGCGTTGGGCGGTGTGTGGGGGTTCTCGGGGGTGTGTGGGCGTTGGGCGTTGTGTGGGGGTTTTGGGGGCTGTGGGGTTTGTGGGCGTTGGGCGGTGTGTGGGGGTTCTCGGGGGTGTGTGGGCTCTGGGCGGTGTGTGGGGGTTCTGGGGGGTGTGTGGGCGTTGGGCGGTGTGTGGGGGTTCTCGGGGGTGTGTGGGCGTTGGGCGGTGTGTGGGGGTTTTGGGGGCTGTGGGGTTTGTGGGCGCTGGGCGGTGTGTGGGGGTTCTCGGGGGTGTGTGGGCGCCGGGCGGTGTGTGGGGGTTCTCGGGGGTGTATGGGCGTTGGGCGGTGTGTGGGGGTTTAGGGGGCTGTGGGGTGTGGGCATTGGGCGGTGTGTGGGGTTTCTCGGGGGTGTGTGGGCGCTGGGCGGTGTGTGGGGGTTCTGGGGGGTGTGTGGGCGCTGGGCGGTGTGTGGGGGTTCTTGGGGGTTTGTGGGCGTTGGGCGGTGTGTGGGGGTTCTCGGGGGTGTGTGGGCGTTGGGAGGTGTGTGGGGGTTCTCGGGGGCTGTGGGGTTTGTGGGCGTTGGGCGGTGTGTGGGGGTTTTGGGGGCTGTGGGGTTTGTGGGCGTTGGGCGGTGTGTGGGGGTTCTGGGGGGTGTGTGGGCATTGGGCGGTCTGTGGGGGTTCTGGGGGCTGTGGGCGTTGGGCGGTGTGTGGGGGTTTTGGGGGCTGTGGGGTGTGGGCGTTGGGCGGTGTGTGGGGGTTTTGGGGGTTGTGGGGTTTGTGGGCGTTGGGCGGTGTGTGGGCGTTCTCGGGGGTGTGTGGGCGCCGGGCGGTGTGTGGGGGTTCTCGGGGGTGTGTGGGCGCCGGGCGGTGTGTGGGGGTTCTGGGGGGTGTGTGGGGGTTCTGGGGGGTGTGTGGGCGCTGGGCGGTGTATGGGGGTTCTGGGGGTTGTGTGGGCGTTGGGCGGTGTGTGGGGGTTCTGGGGGGTGTGTGGGCGTTGGGCGGTGTGTGGGGGTTTTGGGGGCTGTGGGGTTTGTGGGCGTTGGGCGGTGTGTGGGGGTTTTGGGGGCTGTGGGGTTTGTGGGCGTTGGGCGGTGTGTGGGGGTTCTCGGGGGTGTGTGGGCGTTGGGCGGTGTGTGGGGGTTCAGGGGGGTGTGTGGACGTTGGGCGGTGTGTGGGGGTTCTTGGGGGTGTGTGGGCGTTGGGTGGTGTGTGGGGGTTCTGGGGGGTGTGTGGGCGTTGGGCGGTGTGTGTGGGTTCGGGGGGGTGTGTGGGCGTTGGGCGGTGTGTGGGGATTTTGGGGGCTGTGGGGTGTGGGCGTTGGGCGGTGTATTGGGGTTTTGGGGGTGTGTGGGCGTTGGGAGGTGTGTGGGGGTTTTGGGGGCTGTGGGGTTTGTGGGCGTTGGGCGGTGTGTGGGGGTTTAGGGGGCTGCGGGGTGTGGGCGTTGGGCGGTGTGTGGGGATTCTCGGGGGTGTGTGGGTGCTGGGCGGTGTGTGGGGATTCTGGGGGGTGTGTGGGCGTTGGGCGGTGTGTGGGGGTTCTCGGGGGTGTGTGAGCGTTGGGCGGTGTGTGGGGGTGTAGGGGGCTGTGGGGTGTGGGCATTGGGCGGTGTGTGGGGTTTCTCGGGGGTGTGTGGTCGCTGGGCGGTGTGTGGGGGTTCTTGGGGGTTTGTGGGCGTTGGGCGGTGTGTGGGGGTTCTCGGGAGTGTGTGGGCGTTGGGAGGTGTGTGGGGGTTCTCGGGGGCTGTGGGGTTTGTGGGCGTTGGGCGGTGTGTGGGGGTTTTGGGGGCTGTGGGGTTTGTGGGCATTGGGCGGTGTGTGGGGGTTCTGGGGGGTGTGTGGGCATTGGGCGGTCTGTGGGGGTTCTGGGAGCTGTGGGCGTTGGGCGGTGTGTGGGGGTTTTGGGGGCTGCGGGGTGTGGGCGTTGGGCGGTGTGTGGGGGTTTTGGGGGCTGTGGGGTTTGTGGGCGTTGGGCGGTGTGTGGGGGTTCTCGGGGGTGTGTGGGCGCCGGGCGGTGTGTGGGAGTTCTCGGGGGTGTGTGGGCGCCGGGCGGTGTGTGGGGGTTCTGGGGGGTGTGTGGGCGCTGGGCGGTGTATGGGGGTTCTGGGGGTTGTGTGGGCGTTGGGCGGTGTGTGGGGGTTCTGGGGGGTGTGTGGGCGTTGGGCGGTGTGTGGGGGTTTTGGGGGCTGTGGGGTTTGTGGGCGTTGGGCGGTGTGTGGGGGTTCTCGGGGGTGTGTTGGCGTTGGGCGGTGTGTGGGGGTTCTCGGGGGTGTGTGGGCGTTGGGCGGTGTGTGGGGGTTCAGGGGGGTGTGTGGGCGTTGGGCGGTGTGTGGGGGTTCTTGGGGGTGTGTGGGCGTTGGGTGGTGTGTGGGGGTTCTGGGGGGTGTGTGGGCGTTGGGCGGTGTGTGTGGGTTCGGGGGGGTGTGTGGGCGTTGGGCGGTGTGTGGGGATTTTGGGGGCTGTGGGGTGTGGGCGTTGGGCGGTGTATTGGGGTTTTGGGGGGGGTGTGGGCGTTGGGCGGTGTGTGGGGGTTTTGGGGGTGTGGGGTTTGTATGCGTTGGGCGGTGTGTTGGGGTTTTGGGGGCTGTGGGGTTTGTGGGCGTTGGGCGGTGTGTGGGGGTTTTGGGGGCTGTGGGGTTTGTGGGCGTTGGGCGGTGTGTGGGGGTTTAGGGGGCTGCGGGGTGTGGGCGTTGGGCGGTGTGTGGGGGTTCTCGGGGGTGTGTGGGCGCTGGGCGGTGTGTGGGGATTCTGGGGGGTGTGTGGGCGTTGGGCGGTGTGTGGGGGTTCTGGGGGGTGTGTGGGCGTTGGGCGGTGTGTGGGGGTTTTGGGGGGTGTGTGGGCGTTGGGGGGTGTGTGGGGGTTCTCGGGGGTGTGTGGGCGTTGGGCGGTGTGTGGGGGTTTTGGGGGCTGTGGGGATTGTGGGCGCTGGGCGGTGTGTGGGGGTTTTCGGGGGTGTGTGGGAGCCGGGGGGTGTGTGGGGGTTCTCGGGGGTGTGTGGGGGTTCTGGGGGGTGTGTGGGCGTTGGGCGGTGTGTGGGGGTTCTCGGGGGTGTGTGGGCGTTGGGCGGTGTGTGGGGGTTTAGGGGTCTGTGGGGTGTGGGCGTTGGGCGGTGTGTGGGGTTTCTCGGGGGTGTGTGGGCGCTGGGCGGTGTGTGGGGTTTCTGGGGGGTGTGTGGGCGCTGGGCGGTGTGTGGGGGTTCTTGGGGGTTTGTGGGCGGTGGGCGGTGTGTGGGGGTTCTCGGGGGTGTGTGGGCGTTGGGAGGTCTGTGGGGGTTCTCGGGGGCTGTGGGGTTTGTGGGCGTTGGGCGGTGTGTGGGGGTTTTGGGGGCTGTGGGGTTTCTGGGCGTTGGGCGGTGTGTGGGGGTTCTGGGGGGTGTGTGGGCATTGGGCGGTCTGTGGGGGTTCTGGGGGCTGTGGGCGTTGGGCGGTGTGTGGGGGTTTTGGGGGCTGTGGGGTGTGGGCGTTGGGCGGTGTGTGGGGGTTCTCGGGGGTGTGTGGGCGCTGGGCGGTGTGTGGGGGTTTTGGGGGCTGTGGGGTGTGGGCGTTGGGCGGTGTGTGGGGGTTTTGGGGGGTGTGTGGGCGCTGGGCGGTGTGTGGGGGTTCTTGGGGGTGTGTGGGTGTTGGGCGGTGTGTGGGGGTTCTCGGGGGTGTGTGGGCGTTGGGCGGTGTGTGGGGGTTCTTGGGGGTTTGTGGGCGTTGGGTGGTGTGTGGGGGTTCTGGGGGGTGTGTGGGCGTTGGGGGGTGTGTGGGGGTTTTGGGGGTGTGGGGTTTGTATGCATTGGGCGGTGTGTTGGGGTTTTGGGGGCTGTGGGGTTTGTGGGCGTTGGGCGGTGTGTGGGGGTTTTAGGGGCTGTGGGGTTTGTGGGCGTTGGGCGGTGTGTAGGGGTTCTCGGGGATGTGTGGGTGTTGGGTGGTGTGTGGGGGTTCTCGGGGGTTTGTGGGCGCTGGGCGGTATGTGGGGATTCTGGGGGGTGTGTGGGCGTTGGGCGGTGTGTGGGGGTTTTGGGGGCTGTGGGGTTTGTGGGCGTTGGGCGGTGTGTGGGGGTTCTCGGGGGTGTGTGGGCGTTGGGCGGTGTGTGGGGGTTCAGGGGGGTGTGTGGGCGTTGGGCGGTGTGTGGGGGTTCTTGGGGGTGTGTGGGCGTTGGGTGGTGTGTGGGGGTTCTGGGGGGTGTGTGGGCGTTGGGCGGTGCTTGGGGGTTTTGGGGGCTGTGGGGTTTGTGGGTGTTGGGCGGTGTGTGGGGGTTTTGGGGGCTGTGGGGTTTGTGGGCGTTGGGCGGTGTGTGGGGGTTCTCGGGGTTGTGTGGGCGTTGGGTGGTGTGTGGGGGTTCTGGGGGGTGTATAGGCGTTGGGCGGTGTGTGGGGGTTCTTGGGGGTGTGTGGGCGTTGGGCGGTGTGTGGGGGTTTTGGGGGGTGTGTGGGGGTTTTTGGGGCTGTGGAGTTTGTGGGCGTTGGGCGGTGTGTGGGGGTTCTGGGGCGTGTGTGGGCGTTGGGCGGTGTGTGGGGGTTTTGGGGGCTGTGGGGTTTGTGGGCGTTGGGCGGTGTGTGGGGGTTTTGGGGGCTGTGGGGTTTGTGGGGATTGGGCGGTGTGTGGGGGTTCTCGGGGGTGTGTTGGCGCTGGGCGGTGTGTGAGGTTTAGGGGGGGTGTATGGGCGTTGGGCGGTGTGTGGGGGTTCTGGGGGTGTGTGGGCGTTGGGCGGTGTGTGGGGGTTCTGGGTGCTGTGGGCGTTGGGCGGTGTGTGGGGGTGCTTTGGGGTGTGTGGGCGTTGGGCGGTGTGTGGTTGCTGTGGGGTGTGTGGTCGTTGGGAGGTGTTTGGGGGTTTTGGGGGGTGTGTGGGCGTTGGGCGGTGTGTGGGGGTTCTGCGGCGTTTGTGGGCGTTGGGCGGTGTGTGGGGGCTGTGGGGTTTGTGGGCGTTGGGCGGTGTGTGGGGGTTTTGGGGGCTCTGGGGTTTGTGGGCGTTGGGCGGTGTGTGGGGGTTCTCAGGGCGTGTGTGGGGGTTCTGGGGGGTGTGTGGGCGTTGGGCGGTGTGTGGGGGTTCTTGGGGGTGTGTGGGCGTTGGGCGGTGTGTGGGAGTTCTGGGGGGTGTGTGGGGGTTTTGGGGGCTGTGGGGTGTGGGCGTTGGGCGGTGTGTGGGGGTTCTCAGGGCGTGTGTGGGGGTTCTGGGGGGTGTGTGGGAGTTGGGCGGTGTGTGGGGGTTCTGGGGGCTGTGGGCGTTGGGCGGTGTGTGGGGGTTTTGGGGGTGTGTGGGGATTTTGGGGGCTGTGGAGTTTGTGGGTGTTGGGCGGTGTGTGGGGGTTCTCGGGGGTGTTTGGGCGTTGGGCGGTGTGTGTTGTGTGGGGGCTGTGGGGTGTGGGCGTTGGGCGGTGTGTGGGGGTTCTCGGGGGTGTGTGGGCGTTGGGTGGTGTGTCAGGGTTCTGGGGGGTGTGTGGGCGTTTGAGCGGTGTGTGGGGGTTTTGGGGGGTGTGTGGGCGTTGGGCGGTGTGTGGGGGTTCTGGGGGGTGTGTGGGCGTTGGGCGGTGTGTGGGGGTTCTGGGTGCTGTGGGCGTTGGGCGGTGTGTGGGGGTTCTGGGGGCTGTGGTATGTGTGTGCATTGGGCGGTGTGTGGGGGTTCTGGGGGCTGTGGTATGTGTGGGCATTGGGCGGTGTGTGGGGGTTCTGGGGAGTGTGGGCGTTGGGCGGTGTGTGGGGGTTCTGGGGGCTGTGGGCGTTGGTTGTTGTGTGGGGGTTCTAGGGGCTGTGGGCGTTGGGCGGTGTGTGGTGGTTCTGGGGGCTGTGGGGGTGTTGGGCCTTGTTTGGGGGTTCTGTGGTGTGTGGGCTTTTGCGGTGTGTGGGGTATTCTGTGGGGTGTGTTAGCGTTGGCAGTGTCTGGGGGTTCTGGGGGCTGTGGGGTTATGACGCAGTGGTGGCCGGGCCTAGCGAGATGTGACGCAGTTGTGGCCGGGCACGGTGAGGTGCACCGGCAGCTGCAGGGTGTGACGCAGTGGTGGCTGGGCCTGGCGAGATGTGACGCAGTTGTGGCCGGGCACGGTGAGGTGCGCTGGCAGCTGCAGGGTGTGACGCAGTTGTGGCCGGGCACGGTGAGGTGCGCCGGCAGCTGCAGGGTGTGACGCAGTGGTGGCCGGGCTTGGCCAGGTGTGACGCAGTTGTGGCCGGGCACGGTGAGGTGCGCTGGCAGCTGCAGGGTGTGACGCAGTGGTGGCCGGGCGCAGTGTGGTGCGCCGGCAGCTGTAGGGTGTGACGCAGTGGTGGCCGGGCGCAGTGTGGTGCGCCGGCAGCTGTAGGGTGTGACGCAGTGGTGGCCGGGCCTGGTGAGGTGTGACGCAGTTGTGGCCGGGCACGGTGAGGTGCGCCGGCAGCTGCAGGGTGTGACGCAGTGGTGGCCGGGCCTAGCGAGATGTGACGCAGTTGTGGCCGGGCACGGTGAGGTGCGCCGGCAGCTGCAGGGTGTGACGCAGTGGTGGCCGGGCGCAGTGTGGTGCGCCGGCAGCTGCAGGGTGTGACGCAGTGGTGGCCGGGCCTGGCAAGGTGTGACGCAGTTGTGGCCGGGCACAGTGAGGTGCGCTGGCAGCTGCAGGGTGTGACACAGTGGTGGCCGGGCAGGGCGAGGTGTGCCGGCAGCTGTGTGACGCAGTGGTGGCTGGGCGTGGGAGGTGCGTTGGCTGTGTGGCAGTGAGGGTGTGTGCGGATGGGTTTGAGGGGGTTTGTGGGCTTTGGGGGTGTGTGATGGGTTTGTGGGGGCTGTGGGGTGCGCGGGAGTTCTGGCTGCTGTGGGCGTTGGGTAGTGTGTGGGGGTTCTGGGGGCTGTTGGGTGTGTGGGCATTGGGCGGTGTGTTGGGGCTGTGGGGTTTGTGGGGGTTCTGGGGGGTGTGTGGGCATTGGGCGGTGTTTGGGGGTTCTGGGGGGTGTGTGGGCGTTGGGCGGTACATGGGGGTTCTGAGGGGTGTGTGGGCGTTGGTCGGTGTGTCGGGGTTCTGGGGGGTGTGTGGGCGTTGGGCGGTACGTGGGGGTTCTGGGGCCTGTGGGCGTTGGGTGGTGTGTGGGGGTTCTGGGGGCTGTGGGCGTTGGGCGGTGTGTGGGGGTTCTGGGGGCTGTGGGCGTTGGGCGGTGTGTGGGGGTTCGGGGGTGTGTAGGCGTTGGGTGGTGTGTGGGGTTTCTGGGGGGTGTGTGGGCGTTTGGGCGGTGTGCGGGGGTTCTTGGGGGTGTGTCGGCGTTGGGCGGTGTGTGGTGTTGTGTGTGTGGGAGTTGGGGTGTGCGGATGGGGCTCTGGTCTGGCCCGGCCCGGCGGGTCCTGTCTGTGGTCTGGCCTGGTGGGACGGTTTCAGGCTGTGGTTTTTCACGGCTGGTTCAGACTGTGGTCTGGCCCGGCGGGTCTGGGCTCTGGTCTGCCCGGCGGGTCTGGGCTGTGGTCTGCCCCGGTGGGTTCGGACTGTGGTCTGGCCCGGCGGGTTTGGGCTCCGGTCTGGCCCAGCGGGTGTGGGCTGTGGTCTGACCCGGCGGGTCTTGGCTCGGTCTGGCCCGACGGGTGTGGGCTCTGGTCTGGCGCTGTGCAGGGGGCTGGCACCTCTGTCTTTGCCTCAGTGCTGCAATGATGTGGTTGGATTCTCTCTTCCTGATCGATCGTGAAGAAATTCCTTCACCAGATTCTGAGCAGCGCCGAGGCCTACTGGGCTTCAGTTCCACAGCAGTCAAGTCCGGGCCGGGTCTTACCAGAATGGGGTGTGTGCGGATGGGGCTGTGGGGGTGTGTGGTGGGTGTGTGGGCGTTGGGCGGTGTGTGGGGGTTCTGGGGAGTGTGTGGGCGTTGGGCGGTTTGTGGGGTTTCAGGGGGGTGTGTGGGCGTTTGGGCGGTGTGTGGGGGTTCTGGGGGCTGTGAGCGTTGGGCGGTTTGTGGGGGTTCTGGGGGTGTGTGGGCGTTGGGCGGTGTGTGGGGTTTCTGGGGGGTGTGTGGGCGTTGGGCGGTGTGTGGGGGTTTTGGTGGGTGTGTGGGCGTTGGGCGGTGTGTGGGGGTTCTGGGGGGTGTGTGGGCGTTTGGGCGGTATGTGGGGGTTCTGGGGGTGTGTGGGCGTTGGGCGGTATGTGGGGGTTCTGTGGGTTTGTGGGCATTGGGGGGTGTGTGTGGGTTCGGGGGGGTGTGTCGGCGTTGGGCGGTGTGTGGTGTTGTGTGTGTGGGAGTTGGGGTGTGCGGATGGGGCTCTGGTCTGGCCCGGCCCGGCGGGTCCTGTCTGTGGTCTGGCCTGGTGGGACGGTTTCAGGCTGTGGTTTTTCACGGCTGGTTTGGACTGTGGTCTGGCCCGGCGGGTCTGGGCTCTGGTCTGCCCGGTGGGTCTGGGCTGTGGTCTGCCCCGGTGGGTTCGGACTGTGGTCTGGCCCGGCGGGTTTGGGCTCCGGTCTGGCCCGGTGGGTGTGGGCTGTGGTCTGGCCCGGCGGGTGTGGGCTGTGGTCTGACCCGGCGGGTCTTGGCTTGGTCTGGCCCGACGGGTGTGGGCTCTGGTCTGGCGCTGTGCAGGGGGCTGGCACCTCTGTCTTTGCCTCAGTGCTGCAATGATGTGGTTGGATTCTCTCTTCCTGATCGATCGTGAAGAAATTCCTTTACCAGATTCTGAGCAGCGCCGGGGCCTACTGGGCTCCAGTTCCACAGCAGTCAAGCCCGGGCCGGGTCTTACCAGAATGGGG
The DNA here is from genome assembly GCF_055471065.1 of Atractosteus spatula. Taxonomy (NCBI): domain Eukaryota; kingdom Metazoa; phylum Chordata; class Actinopteri; order Semionotiformes; family Lepisosteidae; genus Atractosteus; species Atractosteus spatula. Next base: position 79,663 of record NW_028296637.1, on the reverse strand, counting down.
TGTGTGCGGATGGGGCTGTGGGGGTGTGTGGTGGGTGTGTGGGCGTTGGGCGGTGTGTGGGGGCTCTGGGGGCTGTGGGCGTTGGGCAGTGTGTGGGGGTTCTGGGGGATTGTGGGCATTGGGCGGTGTGTCAGGGTTTTGGGGGCTGTGGGGTTTGTGGGTGTTGGGCGTTGTGTGGGGGTTCTCGGGGGTGTGTGGGCGTTTGGGCGGTGTGTGGGGGTTCTGGGGGCTGTGGGCGTTGGGCGGTGTGTGGGGGTTCTGGGGGCTGTGGCCGTTGGGCGGTGTGTGGGGGTTCTGGGGGCTGTGGGGTGTGTGGGGGTTCTTGGGGGTGTGTGGGCGTTGGGCGGTGTGTGGGGGTTCTGGGGGGTGTGTGGGCGTTGGGCGGTGTGTGGGGGTTCTCGGGGTTGTGTGGGCGTTGGGCGGTGTGTGGGGGATCTCGGGGGTGTGTGGGCGTTGGGCGGTATGTGGGGGTTCTGGGGGTGTGTGGGCGTTGGGCGGTATGTGGGGGTTCTGGGGGTTTGTGGGCATTGGGGGGTGTGTGGGGGTTCTGGGGGGTGTGTGGGCATTGGGCGGTTTTGGGGACTGTGGGGTTTGTGGGCGTTGGGCGGTGTGTGGGGGTCTTGGGGACTGTGGGGTTTGTGGGCGTTGGGCGGTGTGTGGGGGTTCTCGGGGGTCTGTGGGCGCTTGGCGGTGTGTGGGGGTTCTGGGGGGTGTGTGGGCGTTGGGCGGTGTGTGGGGGTTTTGGGGGCTGTGGGGTTTGTGGGTGTTGGGCGGTGTGTGGGGGTTCTCGGGGATGTGTGGGATTTGGGCGGTGTGTGGGGGTTCTGGGGGCTGTGGGGTTTGTGGGCGTTGGGCGGTGTATGAGGGTTCTCGGGGGTGTGTGTGCGTTGGGCGGTGTGTGGGGGTTTTGGGGGCTGTGGGGTTTGTGGGCGTTGGGCGGTGTGTGGGGGTTCTCGGGGGTGTGTGGGCGCTGGGCGGTGTGTGGGGGTTCTGGGGGGTGTGTGGGCGTTGGGCGGTTTTGGGGACTGTGGGGTTTGTGGGCGTTGGGCGGTGTGTGGGGGTTCTCGGGGGTGTGTGGGCGTTGGGTGGTGTGTGGGGGTTCTGGGGGGTGTGTGGGCGTTGGGCGGTGTGTGGGGGTTTTGGGGGCTGTGGGGTTTGTGGGCGCTTGGCGGTGTGTGGGGGTTCTCGGGGGTGTGTGGGCGTTGGGCGGTGTGTGGGGGTTCTGGGGGGTGTGTGGGCGTTGGGCGGTGTGTGGGGGTTTTGAGGGCTGTTGGGTTTGTGGGCGTTGGGCGGTGTGTGGGGGTTCTCGGGGGTGTGTGGGCGTTGGGCGGTGTGTGGGGGTTTTGGGGGGTGTGTGGGCGTTGGGCGGTGTGTGGGGGTTTTGGGGGCTGTGGGGTTTGTGGGAGCTTGGCGGTGTGTGGGGGTTCTCGGGGATGTGTGGGGGTTGGGTGGTGTGTGGGGGTTTTGGGGGCTGTGGGGTTTGTGGGCGTTGGGTGGTTTGTGGGGGTTTTTGGGGCTGTGGGGTGTGTGGGCGTTGGGCGGTGTGTGGGGGTTCTTGGGGGTGTGTGGGCGTTGGGCGGTGTGTGGGTGTTTTGGGGGCAGTGGGGTGTGGGCGTTGGGCGGTGTGTGGGGGTTTTGTGGGGTGTGTGGGGGTTTTGGGGGCTGTGGGGTGTGTGGGCGTTGGGCGGTGTGTTGGGGTTTTGGGGGCTGTGGGGTTGTATGCGTTGGGCGGTGTGTGGGGGTTTTGGGGGCTGTGGGGTTTGTGGGTGTTGGGCGGTGTGTGGGGTTCTCGGGGTTGTGGGGGTTTTGGGGGGTGTGTGTGGGTTTTGGTTGCTGTGGGGTTTTTGGTCGTTGGGCGGTGTGTGGGGGTTCTGGGGGGTGTGTGGGCATTGGGCGGTGTGTGGGGGTTCTCGGGGGCTGTGGTGTTTGTGGGCGTTGGGCGGTGTGTGGGGGTTTTGGGGGCTGTGGGGTGTGGGCGTTGGGCGGTGTGTGGGGGTTTTGGGGGCTGTGGGGTTTGTGGGCGTTGGGCGGTGTGTGGGGGTTCTCGGGGGTGTGTGGGCGCCGGGCGGTGTGTGGGGGTTCTGGGGGGTGTGTGGGCGTTGGGCGGTATGTGGGGGTTCTGGGGGGTGTGTGGGCGCTGGGCGGTGTATGGGGGTTCTGGGGGTTGTGTGGGCGTTGGGCGGTGTGTGGGGGTTCTGGGGGGTGTGTGGGCGTTGGGCGATGTGTGGGGGTTTTGGGGGCTGTGGGGTTTGTGGGCGTTGGGCGGTGTGTGGGGGTTTTGGGGGCTGTGGGGTTTGTGGGCGTTGGGCGGTGTGTGGGGGTTCTCGGGGGTGTGTGGGCGTTGGGCGGTGTGTGGGGGTTCTCGGGGGTGTGTGGGCGTTGGGCGGTGTGTGGGGGTTCAGGGGGGTGTGTGGGCGTTGGGCGGTGTGTGGGGGTTCTTGGGGGTGTGTGGGCGTTGGGTGGTGTGTGGGGGTTCTGGGGGGTGTGTGGGCGTTGGGCGGTGTGTGTGGGTTCGGGGGGGTGTGTGGGCGTTGGGCGGTGTGTGGGGGTTTTGGGGGCTGTGGGGTTTGTGGGCGCTGGGCGGTGTGTGGGGGTTCTCGGGGGTGTGTGGGCGCCGGGCGGTGTGTGGGGGTTCTCGGGGGTGTGTGGGCGCTGGGCGGTGTGTGGGGGTTCTGGGGGGTGTGTGGGCGTTGGGCGGTGTGTGGGGGTTCTGGGGGGTGTGTGGGCGCTGGGCGGTGTATGGGGGTTCTGGGGGTTGTGTGGGCGTTTTGCGGTGTGTGGGGGTTCTGGGGGGTGTGTGGGCGTTGGGCAGTGTGTGGGGGTTTTGGGGGCTGTGGGGTTTGTGGGCGTTGGGCGGTGTGTGGGGGTTCTCGGGGGTGTGTGGGCGTTGGGCGGTGTGTGGGGGTTCAGGGGGGTGTGTGGGCATTGGGCGGTGTGTGGGGGTTCTTGGGGGTGTGTGGGCGTTGGGTGGTGTGTGGGGGTTCTGGGGGGTGTGCGGGCGTTGGGCGGTGTGTGTGGGTTGGGGGGTTGTGTGGGCGTTGGGCGGTGTGTGGGGATTTTGGGGGCTGTGGGGTGTGGGCGTTGGGCGGTGTATTGGGGTTTTGGGGGGGGTGTGGGCGTTGGGTGGTGTGTGGGGGTTTTGGGGGTGTGGGGTTTGTATGCGTTGGGCGGTGTGTTGGGGTTTTGGGGGCTGTGGGGTTTGTGGGCGTTGGGCGGTGTGTGGGGGTTTAGGGGGCTGCGGGATGTGGGCGTTGGGCGGTGTGTGGGGGTTCGCGGGGGTGTGTGGAAGCTGGGCGGTGTGTGGGGGTTCTGGGGGGTGTGTGGGCGTTGGGCGGTGTGTGGGGGTTCTCGGGGGTGTGTGGGCGTTGGGCGGTGTGTGGGGGTTTAGGGGGCTGCGGGATGTGGGCGTTGGGCGGTGTGTGGGGGTTCGCGGGGGTGTGTGGAAGCTGGGCGGTGTGTGGGGGTTCTGGGGGGTGTGTGGGCGTTGGGCGGTGTGTGGGGGTTCTCGGGGGTGTGTGGGCGTTGGGCGGTGTGTGGGGGTTCTCGGGGGTGTGTGGGCTCTGGGCGGTGTGTGGGGGTTCTCGGGGGTGTGTGGGCTCTGGGCGGTGTGTGGGGGTTCTGGGGGGTGTGTGGGCGTTGGGCGGTGTGTGGGGGTTCTCGGGGGTGTGTGGGCGTTGGGCGGTGTGTGGGGGTTTTGGGGGCTGTGGGGTTTGTTGGCGCTGGGCGGTGTGTGGGGGTTCTCGGGGGTGTGTGGGCGCCGGGGGGTGTGTGGGGGTTCTCGGGGGTGTGTGGGCGCCGGGCGGTGTGTGGGGGTTCTGGGGGGTGTGTGGGCGTTGGGCGGTGTGTGGGGGTTCTCGGGGGTGTGTGGGCGTTGGGCGGTGTGTGGGGGTTTAGGGGGCTGTGGGGTGTGGGCATTGGGCGGTGTGTGGGGTTTCTCGGGGGTGTGTGGGCGCTGGGCGGTGTGTGGGGGTTCTGGGGGGTTTGTGGGCGTTGGGCGGTGTGTGGGGGTTCTCGGGGGTGTGTGGGCGTTGGGAGGTGTGTGGGGGTTCTCGGGGGCTGTGGGGTTTGTGGGCGTTGGGCGGTGTGTGGGGGTTCTGGGGGGTGTGTGGGCATTGGGCGGTCTGTGGGGGTTCTGGGGGCTGTGGGCGTTGGGCGGTGTATGGGGGTTTTGGGGGCTGTGGGGTGTGGGCGTTGGGCGGTGTGTGGGGGTTTTGGGGGCTGTGGGGTTTGTGGGCGTTGGGCGGTGTGTGGGGGTTCTCGGGGGTGTGTGGGCGTTGGGCGGTGTGTGGGGGTTCAGGGGGGTGTGTGGGCGTTGGGCGGTGTGTGGGGGTTCTTGGGGGTGTGTGGGCGTTGGGTGGTGTGTGGGGGTTCTGGGGGGTGTGCGGGCGTTGGGCGGTGTGTGTGGGTTGGGGGGTTGTGTGGGCGTTGGGCGGTGTGTGGGGATTTTGGGGGCTGTGGGGTGTGGGCGTTGGGCGGTGTATTGGGGTTTTGGGGGGGGTGTGGGCGTTGGGTGGTGTGTGGGGGTTTTGGGGGTGTGGGGTTTGTATGCGTTGGGCGGTGTGTTGGGGTTTTGGGGGCTGTGGGGTTTGTGGGTGTTGGGCGGTGTGTGGGGGTTTAGGGGGCTGCGGGATGTGGGCGTTGGGCGGTGTGTGGGGGTTCTCGGGGGTGTGTGGAATCTGGGCGGTGTGTGGGGGTTCTGGGGGGTGTGTGGGCGTTGGGCGGTGTGTGGGGGTTCTCGGGGGTGTGTGGGCGTTGGGCGGTGTGTGGGGGTTTTGGGGGCTGTGGGGTTTGTGGGCGTTGGGCGGTGTGTGGGGGTTCTCGGGGGTGTGTGGGCTCTGGGCGGTGTGTGGGGGTTCTGGGGGGTGTGTGGGCGTTGGGCGGTGTGTGGGGGTTCTCGGGGGTGTGTGGGCGTTGGGCGGTGTGTGGGGGTTTTGGGGGCTGTGGGGTTTGTTTGTGCTGGGCGGTGTGTGGGGGTTCTCGGGGGTGTGTGGGCGCCGGGGGGTGTGTGGGGGTTCTCGGGGGTGTGTGGGCGCCGGGCGGTGTGTGGGGGTTCTGGGGGGTGTGTGGGCGTTGGGCGGTGTGTGGGGGTTTAGGGGGCTGTGGGGTGTGGGCGCTGGGCGGTGTGTGGGGGTTCTGGGGGGTGTGTGGGCGCTGGGCGGTGTGTGGGGGTTCTCGGGGGTGTGTGGGCGCCGGGCGGTGTGTGGGGGTTCTCGGGGGTGTGTGGGCGTTGGGCGGTGTGTGGGGGTTTAGGGGGCTGTGGGGTGTGGGCATTGGGCGGTGTGTGGGGTTTCTCGGGGGTGTGTGGGCGCTGGGCGGTGTGTGGGGGTTCTGGGGGGTGTGTGGGCGCTGGGCGGTGTGTGGGGGTTCTTGGGGGTTTGTGGGCGTTGGGCGGTGTGTGGGGGTTCTCGGGGGTGTGTGGGCGTTGGGAGGTGTGTGGGGGTTCTCGGGGGTGTGTGGGCGTTGGGTGGTGTGTGGGGGTTTTGGGGGCTGTGGGGTTTGTTGGCGCTGGGCGGTGTGTGGGGGTTCTCGGGGGTGTGTGGGCGCCGGGGGGTGTGTGGGGGTTCTCGGGGGTGTGTGGGCGCCGGGCGGTGTGTGGGGGTTCTGGGGGGTGTGTGGGCGTTGGGCGGTGTGTGGGGGTTCTCGGGGGTGTGTGGGCGTTGGGCGGTGTGTGGGGGTTTAGGGGGCTGTGGGGTGTGGGCATTGGGCGGTGTGTGGGGTTTCTCGGGGGTGTGTGGGCGCTGGGCGGTGTGTGGGGGTTCTGGGGGGTTTGTGGGCGTTGGGCGGTGTGTGGGGGTTCTCGGGGGTGTGTGGGCGTTGGGAGGTGTGTGGGGGTTCTCGGGGGCTGTGGGGTTTGTGGGCGTTGGGTGGTGTGTGGGGGTTTTGGGGGCTGTGGGGTTTGTGGGCGTTGGGCGGTGTGTGGGGGTTCTGGGGGGTGTGTGGGCATTGGGCGGTCTGTGGGGGTTCTGGGGGCTGTGGGCGTTGGGCGGTGTGTGGGGGTTTTGGGGGCTGTGGGGTGTGGGCGTTGGGCGGTGTGTGGGGGTTTTGGGGGTTGTGGGGTTTGTGGGCGTTGGGCGGTGTGTGGGCGTTCTCGGGGGTGTGTGGGCGCCGGGCGGTGTGTGGGGGTTCTCGGGGGTGTGTGGGCGCCGGGCGGTGTGTGGGGGTTCTGGGGGGTGTGTGGGCGTTGGGCGGTGTGTGGGGGTTCTGGGGGGTGTGTGGGCGCTGGGCGGTGTATGGGGGTTCTGGGGGTTGTGTGGGCGTTGGGCGGTGTGTGGGGGTTCTGGGGGGTGTGTGGGCGTTGCGCGGTGTGTGGGGGTTTTGGGGGCTGTGGGGTTTGTGGGCGTTGGGCAGTGTGTGGGGGTTTTGGGGGCTGTGGGGTTTGTGGGCGTTGGGCGGTGTGTGGGGGTTCTCGGGGGTGTGTGGAAGCTGGGCGGTGTGTGGGGGTTCTGGGGGGTGTGTGGGCGTTGGGCGGTGTGTGGGGGTTCTCGGGGGTGTGTGGGCGTTGGGCGGTGTGTGGGGGTTTTGGGGGCTGTGGGGTTTGTGGGCGTTGGGCGGTGTGTGGGGGTTCTCGGGGGTGTGTGGGCTCTGGGCGGTGTGTGGGGGTTCTGGGGGGTGTGTGTGGGCGTTGGGCGGTGTGTGGGGGTTCTCGGGGGTGTGTGGGCGTTGGGCGGTGTGTGGGGGTTTTGGGGGCTGTGGGGTTTGTGGGCGCTGGGCGGTGTGTGGGGGTTCTCGGGGGTGTGTGGGCGCCGGGCGGTGTGTGGGGGTTCCCGGGGGTGTATGGGCGTTGGGCGGTGTGTGGGGGTTTAGGGGGCTGTGGGGTGTGGGCATTGGGCGGTGTGTGGGGTTTCTCGGGGGTGTGTGGGCGCTGGGCGGTGTGTGGGGGTTCTGGGGGGTGTGTGGGCGCTGGGCGGTGTGTGGGGGTTCTTGGGGGTTTGTGGGCGTTGGGCGGTGTGTGGGGGTTCTCGGGGGTGTGTGGGCGTTGGGAGGTGTGTGGGGGTTCTCGGGGGCTGTGGGGTTTGTGGGCGTTGGGCGGTGTGTGGGGGTTTTGGGGGCTGTGGGGTTTGTGGGCGTTGGGCGGTGTGTGGGGGTTCTGGGGGGTGTGTGGGCATTGGGCGGTCTGTGGGGGTTCTGGGGGCTGTGGGCGTTGGGCGGTGTGTGGGGGTTTTGGGGGCTGTGGGGTGTGGGCGTTGGGCGGTGTGTGGGGGTTTTGGGGGTTGTGGGGTTTGTGGGCGTTGGGCGGTGTGTGGGCGTTCTCGGGGGTGTGTGGGGGTTCTCGGGGGTGTGTGGGCGCCGGGCGGTGTGTGGGGGTTCTGGGGGGTGTGTGGGCGTTGGGCGGTGTGTGGGGGTTCTGGGGGGTGTGTGGGCGCTGGGCGGTGTATGGGGGTTCTGGGGGTTGTGTGGGCGTTGGGCGGTGTGTGGGGGTTCTGGGGGGTGTGTGGGCGTTGGGCGGTGTGTGGGGGTTTTGGGGGCTGTGGGGTTTGTGGGCGTTGGGCGGTGTGTGGGGGTTTTGGGGGCTGTGGGGTTTGTGGGCGTTGGGCGGTGTGTGGGGGTTCTCGGGGGTGTGTGGGCGTTGGGCGGTGTGTGGGGGTTCAGGGGGGTGTGTGGACGTTGGGCGGTGTGTGGGGGTTCTTGGGGGTGTGTGGGCGTTGGGTGGTGTGTGGGGGTTCTGGGGGGTGTGTGGGCGTTGGGCGGTGTGTGTGGGTTCGGGGGGGTGTGTGGGCGTTGGGCGGTGTGTGGGGATTTTGGGGGCTGTGGGGTGTGGGCGTTGGGCGGTGTATTGGGGTTTTGGGGGTGTGTGGGCGTTGGGCGGTGTGTGGGGGTTTTGGGGGTGTGGGGTTTGTATGCGTTGGGCGGTGTGTTGGGGTTTTGGGGGCTGTGTGGTTTGTGGGCGTTGGGAGGTGTGTGGGGGTTTTGGGGGCTGTGGGGTTTGTGGGCGTTGGGCGGTGTGTGGGGGTTTAGGGGGCTGCGGGGTGTGGGCGTTGGGCGGTGTGTGGGGATTCTCGGGGGTGTGTGGGTGCTGGGCGGTGTGTGGGGATTCTGGGGGGTGTGTGGGCGTTGGGCGGTGTGTGGGGGTTCTCGGGGGTGTGTGAGCGTTGGGCGGTGTGTGGGGGTGTAGGGGGCTGTGGGGTGTGGGCATTGGGCGGTGTGTGGGGTTTCTCGGGGGTGTGTGGTCGCTGGGCGGTGTGTGGGGGTTCTTGGGGGTTTGTGGGCGTTGGGCGGTGTGTGGGGGTTCTCGGGGGTGTGTGGGCGTTGGGAGGTGTGTGGGGGTTCTCGGGGGCTGTGGGGTTTGTGGGCGTTGGGCGGTGTGTGGGGGTTTTGGGGGCTGTGGGGTTTGTGGGCATTGGGCGGTGTGTGGGGGTTCTGGGGGGTGTGTGGGCATTGGGCGGTCTGTGGGGGTTCTGGGAGCTGTGGGCGTTGGGCGGTGTGTGGGGGTTTTGGGGGCTGTGGGGTGTGGGCGTTGGGCGGTGTGTGGGGATTCTGGGGGGTGTGTGGGCGTTGGGCGGTGTGTGGGGGTTCTCGGGGGTGTGTGGGCGTTGGGCGGTGTGTGGGGGTTCTCGGGGGTGTGTGGGCGTTGGGCGGTGTGTGGGGGTTCAGGGGGGTGTGTGGGCGTTGGGCGGTGTGTGGGGGTTCTTGGGGGTGTGTGGGCGTTGGGTGGTGTGTGGGGGTTCTGGGGGGTGTGTGGGCGTTGGGCGGTGTGTGTGGGTTCTGGGGGGTGTGTGGGCGTTGGGCGGTGTGTGGGGGTTTTGGGGGCTGTGGGGTTTGTGGGCGTTGGGCGGTGTGTGGGGGTTCTCGGGGGTGTGTTGGCGTTGGGCGGTGTGTGGGGGTTCTCGGGGGTGTGTGGGCGTTGGGCGGTGTGTGGGGGTTCAGGGGGGTGTGTGGGCGTTGGGCGGTGTGTGGGGGTTCTTGGGGGTGTGTGGGCGTTGGGTGGTGTGTGTGGGTTCGGGGGGGTGTGTGGGCGTTGGGCGGTGTGTGGGGATTTTGGGGGCTGTGGGGTGTGGGCGTTGGGCGGTGTATTGGGGTTTTGGGGGGGGTGTGGGCGTTGGGCGGTGTGTGGGGGTTTTGGGGGTGTGGGGTTTGTATGCGTTGGGCGGTGTGTTGGGGTTTTGGGGGCTGTGGGGTTTGTGGGCGTTGGGCGGTGTGTGGGGGTTTTGGGGGCTGTGGGGTTTGTGGGCGTTGGGCGGTGTGTGGGGGTTTAGGGGGCTGCGGGGTGTGGGCGTTGGGCGGTGTGTGGGGGTTCTCGGGGGTGTGTGGGCGCTGGGCGGTGTGTGGGGATTCTGGGGGGTGTGTGGGCGTTGGGCGGTGTGTGGGGGTTTTGGGGGCTGTGGGGTTTGTGGGCGTTGGGCGGTGTGTGGGGGTTTTGGGGGCTGTGGGGTTTGTGGGCGTTGGGCGGTGTGTGGGGGTTCTCGGGGGTGTGTGGGCGTTGGGCGGTGTGTGGGGGTTCAGGGGGGTGTGTGGACGTTGGGCGGTGTGTGGGGGTTCTTGGGGGTGTGTGGGCGTTGGGTGGTGTGTGGGGGTTCTGGGGGGTGTGTGGGCGTTGGGCGGTGTGTGTGGGTTCGGGGGGGTGTGTGGGCGTTGGGCGGTGTGTGGGGATTTTGGGGGCTGTGGGGTGTGGGCGTTGGGCGGTGTATTGGGGTTTTGGGGGTGTGTGGGCGTTGGGCGGTGTGTGGGGGTTTTGGGGGTGTGGGGTTTGTATGCGTTGGGCGGTGTGTTGGGGTTTTGGGGGCTGTGTGGTTTGTGGGCGTTGGGAGGTGTGTGGGGGTTTTGGGGGCTGTGGGGTTTGTGGGCGTTGGGCGGTGTGTGGGGGTTTAGGGGGCTGCGGGGTGTGGGCGTTGGGCGGTGTGTGGGGATTCTCGGGGGTGTGTGGGCGTTGGGCGGTGTGTGGGGGTTCTCGGGGGTGTGTGAGCGTTGGGCGGTGTGTGGGGGTGTAGGGGGCTGTGGGGTGTGGGCATTGGGCGGTGTGTGGGGTTTCTCGGGGGTGTGTGGTCGCTGGGCGGTGTGTGGGGGTTCTTGGGGGTTTGTGGGCGTTGGGCGGTGTGTGGGGGTTCTCGGGGGTGTGTGGGCGTTGGGAGGTGTGTGGGGGTTCTCGGGGGCTGTGGGGTTTGTGGGCGTTGGGCGGTGTGTGGGGGTTTTGGGGGCTGTGGGGTTTGTGGGCATTGGGCGGTGTGTGGGGGTTCTGGGGGGTGTGTGGGCATTGGGCGGTCTGTGGGGGTTCTGGGAGCTGTGGGCGTTGGGCGGTGTGTGGGGGTTTTGGGGGCTGTGGGGTGTGGGCGTTGGGCGGTGTGTGGGGGTTTTGGGGGCTGTGGGGTTTGTGGGCGTTGGGCGGTGTGTGGGGGTTCTCGGGGGTGTGTGGGCGCCGGGCGGTGTGTGGGGGTTCTCGGGGGTGTGTGGGCGCCGGGCGGTGTGTGGGGGTTCTGGGGGGTGTGTGGGCGTTGGGCGGTGTGTGGGGGTTCTGGGGGGTGTGTGGGCGCTGGGCGGTGTATGGGGGTTCTGGGGGTTGTGTGGGCGTTGGGCGGTGTGTGGGGGTTCTGGGGGGTGTGTGGGCGTTGGGCGGTGTGTGGGGGTTTTGGGGGCTGTGGGGTTTGTGGGCGTTGGGCGGTGTGTGGGGGTTCTCGGGGGTGTGTTGGCGTTGGGCGGTGTGTGGGGGTTCTCGGGGGTGTGTGGGCGTTGGGCGCTGTGTGGGGGTTCAGGGGGGTGTGTGGGCGTTGGGCGGTGTGTGGGGGTTCTTGGGGGTGTGTGGGCGTTGGGTGGTGTGTGGGGGTTCTGGGGGGTGTGTGGGCGTTGGGCGGTGTGTGTGGGTTCGGGGGGGTGTGTGGGCGTTGGGCGGTGTGTGGGGATTTTGGGGGCTGTGGGGTGTGGGCGTTGGGCGGTGTATTGGGGTTTTGGGGGGGGTGTGGGCGTTGGGCGGTGTGTGGGGGTTTTGGGGGTGTGGGGTTTGTATGCGTTGGGCGGTGTGTTGGGGTTTTGGGGGCTGTGGGGTTTGTGGGCGTTGGGCGGTGTGTGGGGGTTTTGGGGGCTGTGGGGTTTGTGGGCGTTGGGCGGTGTGTGGGGGTTTAGGGGGCTGCGGGGTGTGGGCGTTGGGCGGTGTGTGGGGGTTCTCGGGGGTGTGTGGGCGCTGGGCGGTGTGTGGGGATTCTGGGGGGTGTGTGGGCGTTGGGCGGTGTGTGGGGGTTCTCGGGGGTGTGTGGGCGTTGGGCGGTGTGTGGGGGTTTTGGGGGGTGTGTGGGCGTTGGGGGGTGTGTGGGGGTTCTCGGGGGTGTGTGGGCGTTGGGCGGTGTGTGGGGGTTTTGGGGGCTGTGGGGATTGTGGGCGCTGGGCGGTGTGTGGGGGTTTTCGGGGGTGTGTGGGCGCCGGGGGGTGTGTGGGGGTTCTCGGGGGTGTGTGGGCGTTGGGCGGTGTGTGGGGGTTCTCGGGGGTGTGTGGGCGTTGGGCGGTGTGTGGGGGTTTAGGGGTCTGTGGGGTGTGGGCGTTGGGCGGTGTGTGGGGTTTCTCGGGGGTGTGTGGGCGCTGGGCGGTGTGTGGAGTTTCTGGGGGGTGTGTGGGCGCTGGGCGGTGTGTGGGGGTTCTTGGGGGTTTGTGGGCGGTGGGCGGTGTGTGGGGGTTCTCGGGGGTGTGTGGGCGTTGGGAGGTCTGTGGGGGTTCTCGGGGGCTGTGGGGTTTGTGGGCGTTGGGCGGTGTGTGGGGGTTTTGGGGGCTGTGGGGTTTCTGGGCGTTGGGCGGTGTGTGGGGGTTCTGGGGGGTGTGTGGGCATTGGGCGGTCTGTGGGGGTTCTGGGGGCTGTGGGCGTTGGGCGGTGTGTGGGGGTTTTGGGGGCTGTGGGGTGTGGGCGTTGGGCGGTGTGTGGGGGTTCTCGGGGGTGTGTGGGCGCTGGGCGGTGTGTGGGGGTTTTGGGGGCTGTGGGGTGTGGGCGTTGGGCGGTGTGTGGGGGTTTTGGGGGGTGTGTGGGCGCTGGGCGGTGTGTGGGGGTTCTTGGGGGTGTGTGGGTGTTGGGCGGTGTGTGGGGGTTCTCGGGGGTGTGTGGGCGTTGGGCGGTGTGTGGGGGTTCTTGGGGGTTTGTGGGCGTTGGGTGGTGTGTGGGGGTTCTGGGGGGTGTGTGGGGGTTTTTGGGGCTGTGGAGTTTGTGGGCGTTGGGCGGTGTGTGGGGGTTCTGGGGCGTGTGTGGGCGTTGGGCGGTGTGTGGGGTTTTTGGGGGCTGTGGGGTTTGTGGGCGTTGGGCGGTGTGTGGGGGTTTTGGGGGCTGTGGGGTTTGTGGACATTGGGCGGTGTGTGGGGGTTCTCGGGGGTGTGTTGGCGCTGGGCGGTGTGTGAGGTTTAGGGGGGGTGTATGGGCGTTGGGCGGTGTGTGGGGGTTCTGGGGGTGTGTGGGCGTTGGGCGGTGTGTGGGGGTTCTGGGTGCTGTGGGCGTTGGGCGGTGTGTGGGGGTGCTTTGGGGTGTGTGGGCGTTGGGCGGTGTGTGGTTGCTGTGGGGTGTGTGGTCGTTGGGAGGTGTTTGGGGGTTTTGGGGGGTGTGTGGGCGTTGGGCGGTGTGTGGGGGTTCTGCGGCGTTTGTGGGCGTTGGGCGGTGTGTGGGGGCTGTGGGGTTTGTGGGCGTTGGGCGGTGTGTGGGGGTTTTGGGGGCTCTGGGGTTTGTGGGCGTTGGGCGGTGTGTGGGGGTTCTCAGGGCGTGTGTGGGGGTTCTGGGGGGTGTGTGGGCGTTGGGCGGTGTGTGGGGGTTCTTGGGGGTGTGTGGGCGTTGGGCGGTGTGTGGGAGTTCTGGGGGGTGTGTGGGGGTTTTGGGGGCTGTGGGGTGTGGGCGTTGGGCGGTGTGTGGGGGTTCTCGGGGGTGTGTGGGCGTTGGGTGGTGTGTCAGGGTTCTGGGGGGTGTGTGGGCGTTTGAGCGGTGTGTGGGGGTTTTGGGGGGTGTGTGGGCGTTGGGCGGTGTGTGGGGGTTCTGGGGGGTGTGTGGGCGTTGGGCGGTGTGTGGGGGTTCTGGGTGCTGTGGGCGTTGGGCGGTGTGTGGGGGTTCTGGGGGCTGTGGTATGTGTGTGCATTGGGCGGTGTGTGGGGGTTCTGGGGGCTGTGGTATGTGTGGGCATTGGGCGGTGTGTGGGGGTTCTGGGGAGTGTGGGCGTTGGGCGGTGTGTGGGGGTTCTGGGGGCTGTGGGCGTTGGTTGTTGTGTGGGGGTTCTGGGGGCTGTGGGCGTTGGGCGGTGTGTGGTGGTTCTGGGGGCTGTGGGGGTGTTGGGCCTTGTTTGGGGGTTCTGTGGTGTGTGGGCTTTTGCGGTGTGTGGGGTATTCTGTGGGGTGTGTTAGCGTTGGCAGTGTCTGGGGGTTCTGGGGGCTGTGGGGTTATGACGCAGTGGTGGCCGGGCCTAGCGAGATGTGACGCAGTTGTGGCCGGGCACGGTGAGGTGCACCGGCAGCTGCAGGGTGTGACGCAGTGGTGGCTGGGCCTGGCGAGATGTGACGCAGTTGTGGCCGGGCACGGTGAGGTGCGCTGGCAGCTGCAGGGTGTGACGCAGTTGTGGCCGGGCACGGTGAGGTGCGCCGGCAGCTGCAGGGTGTGACGCAGTGGTGGCCGGGCTTGGCCAGGTGTGACGCAGTTGTGGCCGGGCACGGTGAGGTGCGCTGGCAGCTGCAGGGTGTGACGCAGTGGTGGCCGGGCGCAGTGTGGTGCGCCGGCAGCTGTAGGGTGTGACGCAGTGGTGGCCGGGCGCAGTGTGGTGCGCCGGCAGCTGTAGGGTGTGACGCAGTGGTGGCCGGGCCTGGTGAGGTGTGACGCAGTTGTGGCCGGGCACGGTGAGGTGCGCCGGCAGCTGCAGGGTGTGACGCAGTGGTGGCCGGGCCTAGCGAGATGTGACGCAGTTGTGGCCGGGCACGGTGAGGTGCGCCGGCAGCTGCAGGGTGTGACGCAGTGGTGGCCGGGCGCAGTGTGGTGCGCTGGCAGCTGCAGGGTGTGACACAGTGGTGGCCGGGCAGGGCGAGGTGTGCCGGCAGCTGTGTGACGCAGTGGTGGCTGGGCGTGGGAGGTGCGTTGGCTGTGTGGCAGTGAGGGTGTGTGCGGATGGGTTTGAGGGGGTTTGTGGGCTTTGGGGGTGTGTGATGGGTTTGTGGGGGCTGTGGGGTGCGCGGGAGTTCTGGCTGCTGTGGGCGTTGGGTAGTGTGTGGGGGTTCTGGGGGCTGTTGGGTGTGTGGGCATTGGGCGGTGTGTTGGGGCTGTGGGGTTTGTGGGGGTTCTGGGGGGTGTGTGGGCATTGGGCGGTGTTTGGGGGTTCTGGGGGGTGTGTGGGCGTTGGGCGGTACATGGGGGTTCTGAGGGGTGTGTGTGCGTTGGTCGGTGTGTCGGGGTTCTGGGGGGTGTGTGGGCGTTGGGCGGTACGTGGGGGTTCTGGGGCCTGTGGGCGTTGGGTGGTGTGTGGGGGTTCTGGGGGCTGTGGGCGTTGGGCGGTGTGTGGGGGTTCTGGGGGCTGTGGGCGTTGGGCGGTGTGTGGGGGTTCGGGGGTGTGTAGGCGTTGGGTGGTGTGTGGGGTTTCTGGGGGGTGTGTGGGCGTTTGGGCGGTGTGCGGGGGTTCTGGTGGGTGTGTGGGCGTTGGGCGATGTGTGTGGGTTCGGGGGGGTGTGTGGGCGTTGGGCGGTGTGTGGGGGCTGTGGGGTGTGTGGGCGTTGGGCGGTGTGTGGGGGTTCTGGGGGGTGTGTGGGCGTTGAGCGATGTGTGTGGGTTCGGGGGGGTGTGTCGGCGTTGGGCGGTGTGTGGTGTTGTGTGTGTGGGAGTTGGGGTGTGCGGATGGGGCTCTGGTCTGGCCCGGCCCGGCGGGTCCTGTCTGTGGTCTGGCCTGGTGGGACGGTTTCAGGCTGTGGTTTTTCACGGCTGGTTCAGACTGTGGTCTGGCCCGGCGGGTCTGGGCTCTGGTCTGCCCGGCGGGTCTGGGCTGTGGTCTGCCCCGGTGGGTTCGGACTGTGGTCTGGCCCGGCGGGTTTGGGCTCCGGTCTGGCCCGGCGGGTTTGGGCTCCGGTCTGGCCCAGCGGGTGTGGGCTGTGGTCTGACCCGGCGGGTCTTGGCTTGGTCTGGCCCGACGGGTGTGGGCTCTGGTCTGGCGCTGTGCAGGGGGCTGGCACCTCTGTCTTTGCCTCAGTGCTGCAATGATGTGGTTGGATTCTCTCTTCCTGATCGATCGTGAAGAAATTCCTTCACCAGATTCTGAGCAGCGCCGAGGCCTACTGGGCTTCAGTTCCACAGCAGTCAAGTCCGGGCCGGGTCTTACCAGAATGGGGTGTGTGCGGATGGGGCTGTGGGGGTGTGTGGTGGGTGTGTGGGCGTTGGGCGGTGTGTGGGGGTTCTGGGGAGTGTGTGGGCGTTGGGCGGTTTGTGGGGTTTCAGGGGGGTGTGTGGGCGTTTGGGCGGTGTGTGGGGGTTCTGGGGGCTGTGGGCGTTGGGCGGTGTGTGGGGGTTCGGGGGGTGTGTGGGCGTTGGGCGGTGTGTGGGGGTTCTGGGGGCTGTGGGCGTTGGATGGTGTGTGTGGGTTCTGGGGGCTGTGGGCGTTGGGCGGTGTGTGGGGGTTCGGGGGGTGTGTGGGCGTTGGGCGGTGTGTGGGGTTTCAGGGGGGTGTGTGGGCATTTGGGCGGTGTGTGGGGGTTCTCGGGGGTGTGTGGGCGTTGGGCGGTGTGTGGGGGTTCTGGGGGCTGTGGGGTTTGTGGGCGTTGGGCGGCGTGTGGGGGTTTTGGGGGTTGTGGGGTTTCTGGGCGTTGGGCGGTGTGTGGGGGTTCTCGGGGGTGTGTGGGCGTTGGCGGTGTGTGGGGTTCCAGGGGGGTGTGTGGGCGTTTGGGCGGTGTGCGGGGGTTCTGGGGGCTGTGGGCGTTGGGCGGTGTGTGGGGGTTCTGGGGGCTGTGGGCGTTGGGCGGTGTGTGGGGTTTCTGGGGGGTGTGTGGGCGTTGGGCGGTGTGTGGGGGTTCTGGGGGCTGTGGGCGTTGGGCGGTGTGTGGGGGTTCGGGGGGTGTGTGGGCGTTGGGTGGTGTGTGGGGTTTCTGGGGGGTGTGTGGGCGTTGGGCGGTGTGCGGGGGTTCTGGTGGGTGTGTGGGCGTTGGGCGATGTGTGTGGGTTCGGGGGGGTGTGTGGGCGTTGGGCGGTGTGTGGGGGCTGTGGGGTGTGTGGGCGTTGGGCGGTGTGTGGGGGTTCTGGGGGGTGTGTGGGCGTTGAGCGATGTGTGTGGGTTCGGGGGGGTGTGTCGGCGTTGGGCGGTGTGTGGTGTTGTGTGTGTGGGAGTTGGGGTGTGCGGATGGGGCTCTGGTCTGGCCAGGGCCGGCGGGTCCTGTCTGTGGTCTGGCCTGGTGGGACGGTTTCAGGCTGTGGTTTTTCACGGCTGGTTCGGACTGTGGTCTGGCCCGGCGGGTCTGGGCTCTGGTCTGCCCGGCGGGTCTGGGCTGTGGTCTGCCCCGGTGGGTTCGGACTGTGGTCTGGCCCGGCGGGTTTGGGCTCCGGTCTGGCCCGGCGGGTTTGGGCTCCGGTCTGGCCCGGCGGGTGTGGGCTGTGGTCTGACCCGGCGGGTCTTGGCTCGGTCTGGCCCGGCGGGTGTGGGCTCTGGTCTGGCGCTGTGCAGGGGGCTGGCACCTCTGTCTTTGCCTCAGTGCTGCAATGATGTGGTTGGATTCTCTCTTCCTGATCGATCGTGAAGAAATTCCTTCACCAGATTCTGAGCAGCGCCGAGGCCTACTGGGCTTCAGTTCCACAGCAGTCAAGTCCGGGCCGGGTCTTACCAGAATGGGGTGTGTGCGGATGGGGCTGTGGGGGTGTGTGGTGGGTGTGTGGGCGTTGGGCGGTGTGTGGGGGTTCTTGGGGGTGTGTGGGCGTTGGGCGGTGTGTGGGGGTTCTGGGGAGTGTGTGGGCGTTGGGCGGTGTGTGGGGGCTCTGGGGACTGTGGGCGTTTGGCGGTGTGTGGGGGCTCTGGGGACTGTGGGCGTTGGGCGGTGTGTGGGGGTTCTAGGGGGTATGTGGGCGTTGGGCGGTGTGTCAGGGTTTTGGGGGCTGTGGGGTTTGTGGGCGTTGGGTGGTGTGTGGGGGTTCTGGGGAGTGTGTGGGGGTTTTGGGGGCTGTGGGGTGTGTGGGTGTTGGGCGGTGTGTGGGGGTTCTGCGGGGTGTGTGGGGGTTTTGGGGTCTGTGGGGTTTGTGGGCGTTGGGCGGTGTGTGGGGGTTCTCGGGGGGGTGTCGGCGTTGGGTGTTGTAAGACATTTCTTCAAACTACGCACAGAACCCTGGCAGGATGGAATTTTCTCACCAATGGTCACAGGATCGGACTAACAGACAGGTGACACTGTAAAAAACAAATGTGACTGAAGTTGAATTCCCAGGTGGATCAGCAGAATCTGTGGGATCTCTGGTTAAAGCTATTACACCTGTTCAAAAAAAGTCAAATTAAGCTCATTTATATACTTAAGATGGATAAATTCTGGAAGGTATTTAAGCCTGATGTATGGAGACACAAATCAAATACATTTGTGCTCTACGGAGTTCTATGCAGAGAGTAAGCAAATACAAGTTGTAGCTGCATACCCTCAGTGTGTCTCTCTGCTAGGACTGACAGGGACAACAGGTTGGAGCATGTCCCAAGATGAAAGACTGGGTGAGATATGTTAGTCTGTGTTTTCAGGTGTCCTTTCTAGGGGAGCTGTCCCCTCTGCTCGGTCTGCTGGGAGACGGGCCAGAGCAGAGCCACCTGTGAGCCGGTCGTTTTTTCACTTGGGTGGTGCTTTTGTGTCCCAGTAGGGGCGACAGCTGCGAGGGGACAGTGGCAGGTAACCCTCTCGCACACTCGCACCCCTCCCCAGCCTTCGTCCTGAGATCCTCAAAGGAACCTGTCTGACTCCCCCATGTGTGGCACACTAGACCACAGGCTGAGGAAGCCATATCAAAGGACGAGGTCACTGAGAGAACGCGGGAGCTGAAATTCACATCCCTCTACCAAATTCATTTGCAACTCTTCTTGTCTTAGAGCAGTGCTGGCATTGTGATTTGCTGTGACTAAATTCAATTCGATTTTAGGCTATAATTATAGGAATAAGAATGAATTGAAAGTCACAATGTTGTGGGATTTTGTGCTGTAGTCACATACATAGAGTTCCTTTGAAATGATCCAGATTTATTTCGACTTATTGTTCAGATAAGCTCTTATCCCATCAGGGGATCGGATAACACTGTATCACCAAATAACAGAAAGATTTACAGATTGGATCATGCTTCTTGCATTAAAAATTCCTCAAGAGTTACACGGTAATTGTAACAGCATTGCACACAGCACGTTCATATTTGCTATTAATAATTTAAGTTTCAAAAGACAAAGGTTACATTTCTTCACCCCCTTGTTGTTAGTATTCATCTGGCAGGAATTCTAGTGATGAGACCTCCTACAGTGAGCTCTGAGGTCCTGGCACTTCACAGGACCACCGTATGACCAGTCCTTCATGCAGACTTGCTCACACCCCTTCAGACCCTTTGGTTTCCCTCACTGAGCTGCCATCCTGAATCGGAATCACAGAGCTTCAGCTGGATTGAGCTCTGGGGATCGGGATGGGCAGGCGAGAGTGTCTGTTCTGTGTGTGATTAACCTTTCTTTTTCAATCTGGATGTGAGCTCTGGATCGCTGTCATGCTGGAATCTCCAGTTTTGGCCACACAAGAGTACTCCTGGCAGAAGAGCCAGGTGTCAGGCCAGTATGTCCAGGTCTGTGTTGGAGTCCATTTCCCCTGTCTTGTCTAGGGCTCCAGGACTCCCAGAACATAAGAGTGGTCAAGAGTGTTTTCTCTTACACCAGCTTCGTCTAGTTTTACACCAGACATAACGCAGATGAGCCAAAAAGCTCAAGTTTCATTTCATCTGACCACGAGACATTTGTTTCAATCGTCATTCAAATGGTCTTTTTGTCATTCACTTCTTTCTTCCAGCCCAGCTGTGAATACTACATTCATGCTGGCAGCTTCACACGGTAGTTTTCGACACTATGTATCCTGAAGAAGCCAGTGTGCATTGGGTATCCAGGTGTTACCTTTGTCCCAAACCTCTTCACAGCCCATGGTGGCAAGATACACTTGTGTCCTCTTCCACACAGGGTGACCACTATACCAGTAGCCTTAAATGTCTAATACTGGACACCACAGTGGAAAGGGGTTAATGCAGCTGTTTGTGGATTCTGTTATAGCCATCCCCCAACATCTGGAAGCCCATGATCATCTGTCTGCAGTGAAGAGCTCTCTGGCTTTAACCATCATGAGGCTGCAGCTGCTGAATGTTTTTGCGTCTTACCTCCTTTTGTACCCCAGGGAAGCAGGAAGCCTTCAGAGGCGTCTATACAGTCTCGTGGGCTTCCACTGCGGTTCCAAAGAACAGAGTGTTCCTGGAGATGTGTCTTTGCTGAATTTGATTTAAAGCAATACTTAGAGATGTGAATAAATGTGGCCATGCTGTTCTCTGGAATTCAGTTATTTAGGACAGACTTGACTTTGTGTTTTTTTATTACAGTACAACATCAATAAGTGAGGCACATTATCCAATCTATAACCCATTATGCTCTACATTATGCTCATCTCACTGTCTCTTTTAGTTATTCTTACAAGTTAACCGCATGCTAAACCAGCCCACCTCTCTGCTGATTCTTTAATTCATATAGGATTGGTAGGATTGGTCCAGGTACAGCTAACTTGAACCTGCAAAATGTCCATATATACATCTTGTTCCAGGGTCAACTTTCATGTTTATGGTTGATTTAAGAGCAGTATGAATTTTTTGCCCTTTTTTAAAACACAACACAGCCTAAAGTGTCACTGCTCAAAGTTAGCTTGCTTCTGTCACCACGTACTGTGGAAAAGTGACAGTAGTGTTTCATATATATCAACAGACAGAGAGATAGATAGACATAATCATAATGACATATGTGTTACATGGGATTAACAATGACACACATAAAACACCATCCGCCCATTTTCTGTTCCACTTCAATTCCAATTCAGGGTCACAGGGGAGCCGGAGTCGATCCCAGCAAGCAAAGGGTGCAGGACAGGGTACACCCTGGACAGGATAACAGTCCATTGTAGGACAGACACACACACATACGCACACCAGGGACAATTTTCCCAGAAGCCAGTTAACCTACCTGCTTGTTTTTGGACTGTAGGAGGACGAAAATATCTAAGTGTCTAAGAAACAGCCATTGATAGTCACACTTTATCTGAGTAAAGGAGATCAGGAGATCTATAGATGGCAAAAAAATAGTGTTCACTTGTATTCTGTCTTGTGCAGCTCCATGTAGAGATTGCCTAAAGCTCTGAATACGTCTCCAATGCCAAAACAAAAGCCAAAAAATGTTCCTAATTCTGACTGTCACTTTCTACAGTGAGGAGAGTATTGCAATAACATTTTATGGAGCCCAAGAAGAGTTAGATAAGGAAGGAAAAGACACATTTCTACACATCTTTCACTTTTGATCCTCACTTCAAAATGCAATAAAATTCAGATTTTTTCTGAATTAAGGTTAAAGACTGCAGGTTTCAAAATCAAACACTTCCAGTCTAGATTTATTTCTGTTAATAGGAGTGATCACAATATTTCTTATTTGAAGAAAATGTTTTAAATTCTGTTTTAGCTATAAGGAACCTCAGTAAAGGATTTAAATCTTACACCTTCATGAAACAAATTTCTATTTTTAAGCCCTTAGCTTCCTACAGGAATTCATGCCAAGATTATTATTAAAATTATTAAACTATGTAATACTTGACTACAAATAATTTAATAATTTGAATATGTGGATTAAAAGAAAGAGGTGAGCCACAAAAAGTTCATCTTGAACCCCACACCCCACACATCAGTGGACTTGAGTTTATCAGCCACCTCAACACTCAGCACAAACATTGGCCTGTTTTCAGAGCTGATTGGCAACAATTGTCAAAGGATTACAAATGAGACTGTGTCCAACTGAGCTCATTAAAGGAAAACCACGGACTGAATAATAGTTCATTATTCAGTGTTGAGTTTAGTTTCTTGAGGTTTTATTGAGCGTTCCTTTTCAATAAAACCTCACGGAAGGAAAAAACAGCAGTATGGAAGTGAAACAAGTTTTCAAAAAAACTGAATCGTCACTTACTGCTGCCAGACATTATTACTGGATTATCCAGACAGAATTAGGACAAAGCCAGAAGGAAGGTTAACACCAAATTGAAGAACGGATGCTCTTCAATTACACAGCATGAACAATTACACGGTAAGATTTTTACTACCAATTGATCAGCACTTTGCAGGAAGAAATTAAATGAATAGTTCAGGTGAAAATAGGGGGAAATAATTAAGATCTTCAGACCTGCTTGTGTTTTCAGCCACATGTCTCTAATATTTCTCCAAGGCCTAAATGCTTTTAATTCAGGTTGTAATTTTACTTGATTGCCTGACTCAATAAGCTGGCTGCCAGAGGAATCGATTCACAACTTCCTGAATCAACCATTTTTAAACATCTTATAAAGCACACATTCTGATAACCAAATAATCACCTGTGCAGTTCAACTGTTAGTAAGATGTTAGTCATCTTTCATCATCTGTATTCATCTGGTAATATTCTACAGGTCTTACAACAAGTGCTCACAGTCAAATGCCATACATAATGACGGCTGAGGGAAACACATACCTTAATCCTCTAGCAAGCTCAACAGATTGTTTTAGTGGTTACTTGGGAATGCAAATGACAAATCATCAGTTTTCTTGTCTCCGAACACTCTGGTTGGCCTGCAAGTTACTTCATTCATACAGAATGAAGGGGCTTAACTCAGCACTCGTTTTGTCCTGATGTCATGTAGAACGTGTTGTGGTTTGTATGTCCTGTGAGATTTCATGTGTGGTTTACCACTGGCTGACAGTTCTTAAATGTAATACAGTGGCCTTAAAGTTCAAAAGAAATTCACTGCACACCTGCTAGGACATGAATCTTGTAACTTAAGATCTGACAGCACTTGTCAGGCTTTTTTGTGTCTGTAAAGCCAGAATTTCTGGTGACTCCAAGGCAGCATATCCCTAACAATAGAGGTCGTTTCTATCATGTTCTTCAACTTAGACATGGTCCTTACTACTGCAGGTAAAAGCCCCATGGATTCTTCTGGAATGTAGCAATTAACACACTTAATTTAAGATTCTTTCTTGTATGCACATTCTGAAGTTTGCTATCGGATTGCTGACATGAAATTATGTTTGTCTTAGGAGAACACACCTCAATACATCACTCACTCAGGGTGCATTTTCAAATGTACAAACTTTTTTTTGTGGAACGCAAGCTTAATATTGTTAAAATACACAAGTGCATATAATCCTAATAGAACTGCAAGTCTTGTTAAGTATTAATAGTAATGGTCAGGATTAAAGACACATGAATGAAAGCTTACATACAGTACGTTGTAGTGGACTGCTTCATTTTTTTAAGGGCACCAAGTTACATAAAGTCAATGGAGCAGAGAGCTTTTGTACACAATTCTACAGTAACAACATTTCATATCACCCAGCATAATTATCATCCAGGTGGGGCTGCACACTGGTGGTGGTGAGGGGGAGTCCCCATTACCTGTAAAGCGCTTTGAGTGGAGTGTCCAGAAAAAAGCGCTATATAAATGTAAGCAATTATTAATTATTATTATTATTAATTACAGAAGTCTGTTGTATAATATATGATTGTTTAATTTGTGTTAAATTGTTGCAGTGTTTATGAACTAATATACTTTGTAAGGTTGGGATGAAAACTCTTATTGCATAGAAATGCTGTGAAAAGACTTTTTTACCTCTGACTGTAGTATGAATCAATTAACTCAATAGTAAGACCAGTCTTTCTCAGCGCTTGTGTAGTACATCATTTTCTGAATTTGTGCTTCCCTGTAGCATCCTAATAAGGCACAAGAATGATGTATTCATGCTATATGTGAATGGTGGTTAGTTCCTGGGAGTTTTCTTGTTTGAGTAGATGCACATGAAGTGATGTAATATCTATTAAAGGGTCCTATAACTTTCCACTCTAACAGTAATGTGAACTCTGCCCCATTTTTCCAGTATTAAGTGAACTATTTTACCTTAAGATTCAAGCCCACCTGTCACTTTATTCATATTCTGGCAAAAAACAACACAAAAAATACATCGTGTCTGGGGAATTATTGACATCTGCTTGACCACATTGCTGCAGGCAGATGTTTAAAAGTTAGAGACCAGACTCTGCTTCTTTTTCTAATTCCTTTATAGTGCATTTTCAACATGCCTGGCGGGCTTGCTGAGACACCCTTGCTTTAACTCAGCCAAGAAAAAGAATTTCCTGGAAAAGCTCAATATCCCAAAAGAACTGCAGTCATTATTTTCCCTGTGCTTTTTTTTAAAGCAGCAGGCTGCTCGGTTCCTCTCGTCTTCAAAAACTGAAACAACTGCACAAATGAGCAAGTGTGGGAAGAGACACAGCAGCACTAAAGGCAGGGTGACATTCACACGGCCAGCAGGGATTGAAGAAAGTTAAGAGGAATATTTTAAAAACACTTTTTATTTACAAATAGGAAATGCTAAAAAGCATCCAGATACAGTAGTTAGTTATAGGCAAAAACATACAATCCATAATACAAATCCTTAATTTCTGAGACATTCACAGCAAAAGCCACTTACAGATGATAAGTCACCCCAGCTCCAAAGTCATGTAACAACAGTGCATTCAAGTCAATTCGTAGCCATCATCTCCTAGACCTCTGCTCCCCCTCCCAGAAAAACATTTGGCAACAGCCATCTGCCTGCCCGACCACCTCTGTCGTCCGACATGTTAATTCAACTGCAACACCTTCCTTCTAATCACACTCACCAGCCCCTGGCCCCTTTCCTTCATTAGCACAGATTAGCAAAAGTGGAGACTGGGCTGCACAATCTTTCTTCTTTAAAACAAGTGCTAAGGAAACAGTACGACAGCAACAGAGCACAAAAAAACCTGGAAAACACTCGGTACATTTTTCTTTCCCAGTGTGACCAGGCTGAAACTTCACTGCCAACAACTTATGACCTCCCTCTCATCTCACTCCTCCTGTCCAGAATTCAGCCCTGGTTGAATTCTTTACGGCAATTTACAGCATGTACTCTTTTTAAAAAAAAGGCAAGCCAGAAAAAAATAAGTCTTTGAAACACATTTACCTCTTTCAAAAATGTGTACAACGCAAGCGGCTGGAGGCACAGCCAGCTGGCCCCAGCGTTGTTTGTTGGGGGAACCCCTCATAGCCCAGGTATAAGCGCGTGGGCTTACCCCAATAACAGAACAAGTCCACACATTGGGTTTTCCAAGTGTTACAGCCCAGCGAACAGACCGGGTTTTCAGTTTTTCAAAGTCCCTTTCTCCCACAATGGGGGGAAGGTGATCTCAGTCCGGGAACCGCGTGCTTTTTTCTGCGCGCCGGCTCCGTGCACACAGTCTGTCGCCCCCAGGAGCGGGGCTCCCTACACCTTGGTGGCCAGCGACTGCACCTCGGACTTCTGGGTCTGCGTGCTGAGGGTGGACGACAGCGAGCTCATCTGGCCGTGCATGGCCTTCTTCAGGTTGAGCAGGCACAGGCACTGCGAGCGGAAGCGCAGGTCGAAGAAGGCGTAGAGGAAGGGGTTGAGGCAGCTGTTGACGTAGGCCAGGCAGGTGGTGTACGGGTGGGCGTGCAGCAGGACGCTCAGCAGGGCGCAGGTCTGGGGAAGCACCTTCAGGTAGATGAAGGCATCCAGGCTCTTCAGCACGTGGAAGGGGGTCCAGCAGAGGGCAAAGACCGCCACCAGGGTGGTGATGATCTTGAGCAGCCGCTGCTTCTTCTGGTCCTCCTTGCGGAGGTTGTTGAAGTGGCGGGTGACGGTGCTGCCGATGAAGCAGTAGAACGGTGACCTCTGAGTTTTTGGACAATGTGAGTCATTCAGCACATTCAGTGATGTCTGTGGTTGGCGCTTTGAGGTCTTGCTCTCCTTAATTCCTTCTAAGAGCAGCGGGTGGCTGAATTCCTGTCCTAAAGCTGTCGGGGGTTGGTGCATACACTCACACGTTTTATGCGTTTTTGGCAAAACCTGAAATTTGCTGTGGATCCAGTCAGGCTGAATGGCTTCCTGTTTGGCTGACTTGGGACTGGAACACACTGCACTTCTCGACTCTAGTGTCTCGAGTTTGATTCTGTCTTGACGTGCTCTCCGTGTAGCATTTACAGTTTTTTTCTCTTGGCCATGTGGAAGCTCCAGGTGATAGATAGATACTTTATTGATCCCGTGAGGGAAATTGCAGTGGAACAGCAGCTTCATGCAGTCAACACAGCATAGTGTAACGAATGATACAATAATAATACAATACATACAATACAGTCAGTACAGTCAGTGAGTGAGGTGCTCCAGTTACCTTCCGTAGTGGAATGTAGGAATGTTGTCTGAGGCTACCGGGTAACTCTAAATGGTCCGTCCTCTGCCTGAGTGAATGTGTATCCCATCCATTATCTACACATTATCTATACCACTACAGGACCACACTGCATCGTGGTCCTGTATTGGTATAAACGGTCCCGAAAATGACCATGTGGTTGTCTGGACTATCAAGATGTCTCCTGCACAGCCCCCAGTGTCAGTGCAGTTACAGTGGGCCTTGGCTGCCCCCTGTTCGGCTAATGCAGTTTGCTGTTCCACCAAGACTTGCCGTTCTTGCCGCCAAGTCTTGGTGGAACATTCATTCTTGCCGTCTGCCATAAGACTGTACAACGCATCCACCTTGCGTCTTGGCAGAGGCAACATCGACAGTGACCTGTTTCTGGACTAAACGCATCTACACATCTACTGCTACATCTGTTCTCTTTCTTTTTCTTTTTCTTTTTCCCGTTTACAACCACTTTTTGTGCAATATATGCCAGGGACCTGTGCAATACATTTATATTTATATCTATAGTTACATCTATATTTATATTCATATGTGTGATACGATTTTCTGTGTACTGTTCTGTTCTAGTTTGTTCTTGTGCGTCCGGACTGTGAGTAACTCTTGTACTGTATTGTATGTATTGTACTATTATTATATATTTCGTTACACTGTGGCTGTGTTGTGTGTGTTAAGCTGCTGTTGCACTGCAATTTCCCTCACGGGATCAATAAAGTATCTATCTATCTAAGACAAGTTATTATTTTAAAAAACTCAGTATCGTTGTCGCATAATTTGAGTCAGTCATTTCTTTTCACTCTTTCAGGACCACTCACGAGTTCCTGTTTGGAGCCCTAGCTGAGCTTGTGAACAACGCAAGGTACAAATCCTCTTTCTAGCCTGCTTTCTTCCTTTCATCCTGGCTCGCTGTTTGTGTAGATGTTCAGCTTAGCGCAAGGTTCTCAAAGGGAAGGTTGGTATGTTAAGCTTAGTTAAGTTTAGTTCCGTTCATAAATCAGTTGAGGTAGTGCAGAAACTGTCATTTGTAACCACAGAATATCTATCTGCTGCCTCTTCCACTTCCCACAGAGCATATCTAATGTTGTTTTGTCTTTGCAGGGATGCGGATGCTAAAAGAATAGACATCTACACAGGTAGTTTTCACATACTGCGCTCAACCATCTGTTTCTGGTACTGTGTCTTCAAACAGTATGGTCTGTTTGTCTGACAGCTGAGTATGGCGGTTACTCTGACTTGTGATCTGAACCGAGAGGAAGGTGTTTTGGTGTTTTTATGTTTCCTCAGGCGCTGGCTGTGCTGTAGTTATTATGAGGACCGCCGCTGCTTGCAGAAAGAGCAGAGTAATGTGATGTGTTCATGAAAGAGCTCTCAGCAAAGGGAACAGCTGCAGAAGTACAGGAGCCCTGAGAGCGAAAACCGTATTTGCAGATTTTTTGTCGAAAATATTTCGAAAAAAAGTTTCTTCTATGCCTCTTTTAAGTTTGTGGCCACTTATCTTAGCAAGCAGTAGGAAGGGTTCTGACTAATAAATGGAAAGTATGTTGTCAGGACATAAGCCTCCATCTGTTTGTAATGTGGAATCGCCTGTTGCTGTCACCATCTTCTTCATGCCTCATTTCATCAGGTTAATTTAGAAATATAAAGCTCAGCGGCTCACAGTCTTGAACCTTAGCAATTTGGTAGGTTTATGTTTTTGCTGTGCATACCTTAGCAAATTAAAACTCTCACTCTCACTCTCAATGGATTTTAAATCCAATTTTGCTCTTGCCAATCGTTTTATTGTTCTGGCCAGATTGTGGGGTGCTTCTATGTTTTATTTTAAACTGACTTTGAAGTCACCTGTTGACTTTTGTTCTGTATATATTGCTCCAGTTAATCACGTTTGGAGAGATTCATCCCCGTTTCCAAATGAGGCAGAGGGTTCATAGCTCTAATTTTATGAAAATATTTAATTTGCAAGTCTTAATGCATCTATCTTACGAGTTTTCGAAAGTGGGTAACGTATTTTAAATTGCTAGGTGCTCACCTTCTGAGTAGCTGAACTGGCTAAAACAAGCAAGTTCACATAAAAGGCCAGAATCGTAGGTCATTTTCGGTACGTGTATGTCAAAAGTGGGTAAGCCTCATCCGTAAGCTCCTCATGCTGTCAGGAGTAAGTGTCTGTCTCTGTAGAGCAGGGCGGTGTTATCTCTCTGGCCCACTTTCTGTCCTCTCCTCTCCAGAGAAGAAGCCGGAGCTGCGTGGTGGGTTCATGCTGTGTTTCCTTGACGATGGGACTGGAATGGACCCCAGTGAGTACAAGCCTTGCTGTGGATTTAATCCTCTGTTTGTGTGTAAAACAGTTACCTGTCAGCATTCATAATGGATGTTAATTGTATGAAAATCTGCACATATACAAATATGTTCAAGTAAGTAGCTGCGTCAGCAAATAAACCTTTACTTGTTCCATATTCAAATATGTCATGGATATCCCAGTGACGCAGTTTTTAGTATTGATGCCTCATAGCACGTGGGTTTCCTCTGGGTGCTCCATTTTCCTCCCACAGTCCAAAGACATGCTGGTGGATTCATTGGATTCTGGGAGAATTGTCGCTTGGCATGAGTGTGTGTGAGTGTCCTGTGATGGACTGGCGACCTGTCCAGGGTGTGCCTTGTCTTGCACCCGCTGCTTGCTGGGATAGACTCCGGCTCCTCTCTGACCCTGTACTGGATAGATCGGTTAGAAAAGGGGGGGATAGGTGGAAACATGCCACATGCTCATTTCTCTTGTGAGGTTTGCCGCATTCGTTTTCGGTTGCAATGTTGTGTTTTGTCAGTTCATTGAAAGACTGAGTTGTCTTTATACATGTGACCCAGCGGTGAGTTACCGTTAAAAGAACCCGAAATTACTAGGGAGTTGTAACGGTATATACGGTGTTGTTGCCCTATTTACACCCTAAATACCCGCTATATAAATGCAATTATTGCTACTATCCATGCAGTCCTTCTCTCTGTTTGTAAATGTACCCAATTTCCCCAGCCTTTGTGATGCACAGGGTTTATTTTAGTTCAAAGGAATCCTGGGTCGTGGTTGTTTGCCTGTTGGCCACAGGGGGGCGCGTGTCTGCGGAGCAAGGGGGTGTGAGCAGAGTCGGGGAAGAGCGCAGTACACTCCCTCCACCACCACGCTGCCCTCCGCTGTCTGCGCCCTGAGCTCCGTCACTCTCCCACTCTTCTGCTTCACCGCAGGCGCCGAGCCGGTCACCTTCGTCTTCTTGGGCTGCGGCTCCTCCTCCTCCTCCTCCTCGCTGTTCTCTGCCTGGGGGGGGGGGCTCTCTTGCGCTGGCTCCCTGCGGGCGTTGCCTGCTTTGCTGTGCTCTGTGCGGCGGAGGGAGAAGAGGGGAGAAGGGCTCATTCAAGGCTCATACCTCTTTGCTCGGGAGCCGACAGCAGCTGGCCGTCAGCGGGAACGCTCCCCCTCTGCATGAGCAGGCTCGTACTCAGCTTGTACGCCGCAGTGTGTCAGAGCCGTCACAATCACCTACAACACATACTTCTTACACACCCAAGGAGCACTCAGTAAATCTGATGTGCTTTTGCGGTTTCGATTATCCAGAGCTGTTTTTGACATATTCGGTATTTTGTATGTGACCCAGGGTGAATAGCGGCCTGTTATGCCAAATCCACTAGATGGCGCTACCTCTTAGCTGGCGGCTCCTGTCAGGTGAGTTCAGCGTTCTGCGCATGGGCAGTAGGGACTCAGAAGCAGTGAGTTACCGTTAAAAGACCCCGAAATTACTAGGGAGTTGTAACGGTAAATACGGTGTTGTTGCCCTATTTACCCCCTAAATGAGTATAAAGGGGCACTTCATAGGATTGAGACAAGAGTAGCGAGATGGATATTAGATTTTAACGGAGTACACTGAGGCGGTAGCCAGTTTTTAGACAACTACTCGGGCTGGGGATATCTGTTTATTGATTTGTAAGTAATGGGTTTCACATGCTCCTTGTATTTTCTGTTCCTTCGTTCTTTACAGAGATTTATGTTTAGCACCGTTTGTTAAGTGTACGCAATTGTAAGTATGATACTAATTATGGTCGTAATGTAGTTCTCAGGGAGGGCTGAGAGGTGACCCGCGCAGCCTGGGAGCGGCTTATTTCTGCCCGCGCTGCGTGGTGAGTTGTTTGAACTTCAACTGTGATGTAATTTATTTATTTTTTTGTTGTTCAGTGTAGATGCGTTTCTGTAATGGTCAGATGGAATGTAAAAAACTGTAAAACTAAACATGTTTTCTTTGTTTTCCCCTCTGCGTGAAAGAACCACTGCCGTATTGTGTGTATATAAAAATATTGTTATATGTCATTTCTTTTGTTATTTTATTTTTGTTTTTTAAACTAAGAACAGATCAGACCACATACTCACCTAGAAATAAAGAACCCCAAAATTATATTGGTGTCCTGTGCTGATTATTCTTTGCCAGGCTACACAATTTTGGTACCAGGAGTGGGGTTTCTGATAGTCTGGGGGTTCTGACTCTCACAGTAAAGCGGTGGTGCATAAAATACGGTAGTGGTGAAGACAGCTGTCCAAGGAGGCTGATAACGGACGGAGAAGGCCAGGTCCAGAGGTCCAGTGGCCAGTGTGCTGGGAACCAGACGACACCAACGGCCAGTGGAGGACGTCTTCTTGTCTCTTCAGACTCATCTGCTGAACTGTGGTATTCCAAGATTGATGTTTGCACAGAGACTGTGTTTGTGAACAGTTCCCAAAATGTCAGGTGATGACAGGGATGATGGTGCAGCAGTTGATGGTCGTGTAGTTACGGAGAATGGTAATGGTGACAACCTCCATGACTTGAGGTCTCAAGTAGAAGACCTAGTTAGAAAATATGACCAAGCCATGGCCACTATTGCTGCACTGGGTCCTGAACCAAAACGTTCATATGTGTATGTACCTAGAGAACGTAATGTACAGCCTTTTAGTGGTGATATAACTAAAGATGGTTGCTCCGTTGACGAGTTTATCGAAGAAGTTGAACGAGTAATCAGAGCCAGGGAACAGACTCCTGCTGAGCAGTATGACCTTGTGTTATCATTGTTGAAGGGTCCGGCCCTAGAAGAAGTACGTTTACGTATGGGTGGTGAATCTAGACAGGTCAGTGATATATTCAGTTACCTCAGACATGCTTTCAGGGAGAAGCGCAGTGTTTCCCAACTGTTGCAAGCCTTTTATGGCTGTAAGCAAAGGGAGGGGGAAGATCTTTGCAATTACTCTCATTCTCTCTCTCGCATGCTCGGCGCTGTGTTAAAGGTATCGCCTGATGTAGTGTCGGATGAGAAGCGAGCTATCCGAGATCAGTTCATAGAGGGGGTTAGGGATTTATCTCTATCGCCCAGGACGCTGCAACACTGCTGCTGATGCCCTCTCTAGGCAGCCATTTGCAGGGGAGCCTGAACCTGACCCTGATGATGTCGAATATGATGATTGTGTGGCTATCTGTAATGTTGTCAGCAGAGGCACACCCCTGGAGCCAGATTTGGTGGCAGCCGGTATGAAATGCTGCAAAATAAGACAGATCCGTGTTTTGGAAGCGGGAGTGGATTGTGATAACTTGAACAAGTCACAGAGTAACACCCAAACTTTCCCAGGGTATACAAAGAAGGAGCTCCGTCGGTTTCAAGATGCTGATCCCTCTCTCAGTGCTTTCCGGATGTTCTGGAATAAGTAGAGAAAACCAGGGAATAAGGAGAGATCAAAGTTGCCTAAATCTACCTTGTCTTTGTTGAAACAGTGGCACCGGGTGCGAGAGCTTGATGGGCTATTGTACAGGGTGATCGAAGATCCTCATGTTGGTGAATGTTTCCAACTCCTCCTGCCTGATTGTATGAAAGATCAAATATTGGAAAGTGTACATGACCAGATGGGTCATCAAGGAATTGAACGCACTCAGAATCTGTTGAGACAGAGATGCTTTTGGGTGGGCATGTATAATGATGTGGAACAGTGGGTCAAGAAGTGTCAATGGTGTATCCTGACCAAAATGCCACAGCCAAAAATCCAGGCACCCATCAAACCATTTATAGCTACTAGGCCTTTAGAGGTTGTCGCTGTCGACTACACGGTCCTCGAGCCAGCCTCTGATGGGCGGGAGAACGTGTTGGTAGTTACTGACGTGTTTACCAAGTTTACACAGGCTTTCCCGACTCGTGATCAGAAGGCAGACACTACAGCAAAAGTCCTCCTGAAAGAATGGTTTATGAAATTTGTATGCCCTGAAAGGTTGCATCGTGACCAGGGAAAAACCTTTGAGAGTCAGGTAGTTGCAGAGCTGTGTAAACTTTACGGAGTGAAGAAAACACGCACCAGTCCTTTCCATCCTCAAGGAAACCCACACTGTGAACGGTTCAACAGGACCCTACATGACCTTTTACGCACGTTGCCTCCTGAGAAGAAGCGCCGTTGGCCAGAACATCTGCCGGAGTTAGTCTATGCCTACAATGTGACACCTCACGCTAGTACGGGATATTCGCCTTACTTCCTTCTGTACGGAGTGCATCCTCACTTACCTGTTGATGCGTTACTGGGCCAGGAGGAGGTGCTGGATAAAAGACATGATTGGCTGGTGGTCCACCAGGAACGGTTGAACGAAGCACATGCCCGAGCTAAAGAGTACGCAGAACAAAAAGCTGCGGAAAGAGTTGCACTGCAAGAAGACAAAGTGTTCTTTCCCCCAGTCAGTGTAGGTCAGCTGGTTTATCTGAGACACAGACCGTTGGGCAGAAATAAGATACAGGATGCTTGGGGACCTACTGTGTATAGGGTGGTAGAGGTGCAGGGTACGACACACGCAGTGGAACCATTGGAAGGTGGTCCTATAAAGCGGGTACACAGGGTTAATTTAAGGCCATGTGTGGGCCCTGTCCCAGCCCCCAGGTGTGTTAGAAACCAGTCCCCCACAGGAACGTCTGTTAGTACCCTTTCAGAGTCTCCGCCAGAGTTTGTAGTGTTGGAGGAGGTTTCGCTTCCAAGATTAACTCGGGAGGTGTTCCCTGAGTCATTAGATGTTGCTAGTGATGAGGATCTCTGTGGTAGTGAATCAGAAGTGTTCTCTGAGCCTCTTAGGTTTGAACCTGCTCCTGAATCTACAGGTGCTGTGCAGGTTAGGACTGAGGCTGACACCGAGCCTTCTAGGGCTGAGCCTACTACCAGCTTCTCTCCTTGTGACCGTGTAGTAAATGTACCTACTCCTGTTCCACGCAGAAGTCGTAGGGCCAATGCTGGGGTGCACACTAATCCTTTTCATGAACCCAAGTCTGTCTGTAATGCGATCTCCTTAACTCCAGAAGTCTTTTCCCAGATGATGGCAAACTTAAGTGCTGTCCTTTTTAGGGAGGCAGTCAAGGGGGTGAAGGGTTGATAGGCACCGGGACGTTGACTATGCAGCAGGGAAGCCTGGCAAAGAATAATCAGCACAGGACACCAATATAATTTTGGGGTTCTTTATTTCTAGGTGAGTATGTGGTCTGATCTGTGCTCCTTGGGTGTGTAAGAAGTATGTGTTGTAGGTGATTGTGACGGCTCTGACACACTGCGGCGTACAAGCTGAGTACGAGCCTGCTCATGCAGAGGGGGAGCGTTCCCGCTGACGGCCAGCTGCTGTCGGCTCCCGAGCAAAGAGGTATGAGCCTTGAATGAGCCCTTCTCCCCTCTTCTCCCTCCGCCGCACAGAGCACAGCAAAGCAGGCAACGCCCGCAGGGAGCCAGCGCAAGAGAGGCCCCCCCCAGGCAGAGAACAGCGAGGAGGAGGAGGAGCCGCAGCCCAAGAAGACGAAGGTGACCGGCTCGGCGCCTGCGGTGAATCAGAAGAGTGGGAGAGTGACGGAGCTCAGGGCGCAGACAGCGGAGGGCAGCGTGGTGGTGGAGGGAGTGTACTGCGCTCTTCCCCGACTCTGCTCACACCCCCTTGCTCCGCAGACACGCGCCCCCCTGTGGCCAACAGGCAAACAACCACGACCCAGGATTCCTTTGAACTAAAATAAACCCTGTGCATCACAAAGGCTGGGGAAATTGGGTACATTTACAAACAGAGAGAAGGACTGCATGGATAGTAGCAATAATTGCATTTATATAGCGATTTACATGTTTCCAGGAAACCCACTTTATCACCCACTGAAGTGCTGCACCTTCTTGGGTGATGCCTCTCGCCCTTTTTCAACACTATGCGGCAGATCAGGTAGAGATATGAGAACTCCCTTCTGTGGCATTAAGGGGGTGTTTTAAGACTAAAGACTAAATTAAGAACACAAGATGACAGACTTTGGGCAAAGGAGCCCAGTCGTTGTTTGGTTTTAACTGGACTTTTGCTTAGTTTTCACCTGTGTCTTTTGAGGTGTGTTTCACTGTTCATTCTGATGGATTTATGGAAATGGTTGAAAGCCAGAGTGAAATTTAGCTAGGACATCACGGGTAGCATCCCTGCTTTTAAGCACAGTGCCTCTGCATCTTTAATGACCAGCTCGTCGGGATGTCTGCTTAATATCTCATCTGAACGATGGACTTTCCTGCAGCGCGGTGTGCTTAACCAATGGAAATGTTAAAGGCGTCGCAGTTGGACCTTGAATAATGATAATATTATATCAACGTGGGGAAGGTGAGGGCCTGAGGTTTCTGCACATCCCTAAGCTCCCCTGTCTGTTCTGGTGGCGGGTGTTGTACTGGACTGCCCCTTCTCCGGAGTCACGTGCGATGTGCTGTCCTTGAATCTGCAGAGCGCTGGGAAGCAGATGCCTGGCTCCAGACGGAGGACACTCCCTCCTGCTGAGAGCACGGAGGAGGAGGAGGAAGAAGAGAAAAGGCCAAGCTCTGGCAAAAACAGGCTGGCGGCTGCAATTGCGCCCCAGGTGTTCAGAGCAGCGGCCGAGCCAAGCGCTCGGAGAGCCCAGAGCAGTGTGGTGGTGGAGGTACGCTGATCCCCCGACGGGGCGCGGTTCCGAAAAGCCCTCTAGGCGGTAGCCTCCTTCCCCCAGCACAGACAGGCGGCGGTGTCTGGTCTCAGTCGCTGCAGCAGAGCCTGGCGTGTGGCTCGTCCTGCAGCCCTCTCTCTGGCAGGCAAGGCCCGCAATTCTGCAGTTCTGTGGGTCTCAAGCTGACGTCATGCGATACTGGAAACGTGGACGCGCTATCGCAGTTTTTTAGCCAAGATTGGCAATGATGTCGGTAGCTAAAACATTTCTGTTACAGCTTGGTGCACCTGACACTTTCCGTGTCTAGAGGTGATGACATTTTATAGCTTTGCTTCGCAAATTTTCCTTTGTGATGATGACTCCTTATGATGAACCACTGCCTTTTGCCAAAATGATGTACTATACAGCAGTAAAAAAAACATAAAGCCAGAAAGAAAAGATCTAGTTGGCTGTGGCAATTGTTTTGGGGAGCAAAACATCCCAAATACTACACATCCGGCACTACACATGCATCCGGCGCCCTGATAAATTATCTAGATATGATAAAGGTTCTTGGTATTCATACATCTGAGTATCCAGATTGTGGTGTATTTAGATAAAGAATTTGATGAATTCTTTGTGCTGGTGAGAGAACGCCAGCTTTCGCTTTCTCTAGCACGCGGTGTCCTATCCGAGCTCTGAGCTCTTGGTTATTTAATTGAACCTGAAGTTTAAACTAATTGAAGCTTTTGATGCATTTCTGTTCTTGAACGTCGGAAGATGGTAAGAACAAAAACAAAAGTAACTTGAAACCTGTACCCATTTGGAGTGCATTTAAAGGCATTTTTTAGCCCTCCTCTCCTCGTAGTCGACAGGATCTGATGAACCAAATTATTACCTTCACTTAGGGTTCAGTTAAGCAGCTGGAGAGCTCATCTGGAGTGGAAACCTGGAGGCTCTGGGGCTACGGTGGGGAAAGATTTGCTCTGGCGTTTGAGACATCAGCTAGTGGTTTCATTTCCAGAGCCAGACCCTGCTGTGCTTAATGCCAGGCTTGTCTCTTGTGTTGGCAGATCACGGACAGCAATGAAGAGGAAGAAGAAGCAGGAGTGGATCTCAAGGCAGCAAAGAAAGGTGAGCAGCTCTAGAGAGCTGTAGGAATCCACAGGAGGAATGTTAAGACACTGCAGCCCAGCCAGTGGGAGAGCCTGGCCAGAGTGACTCAGACCAGTAAACCTTTGCTTTAACTGAACATTAGATAGTGTAACATGTTCTTGTACAGCATACTTTTAAATAGATTTAAAAGCCATGAATGGCAATGGAGCAGGTAAAGGGTGGGCAAATTGCTCATGGTGGGTCTTGTTTGTGTTTCAGATGCTTTAACAATTTTTTTTAATACTCGTACGTTTTAAAAAGTAAATTCTAAAATAATGCTAACCATGTAAAAAAATAATCTGTAAGATGCATACATAATAAAACAAGGTAAAAATAAATACTACATAGATTTAAAATTCAGGAATACCAATGGAGCCCTAATGACAATAATAAACTTTATTTTATATCACTCCCTTACAATTGGCTTGTCAAAGCGCTTTACAGAAAAACAATGAGAGGAAAAGCAGAATTACACAAGCTACAATGAGGGATTAGAATACAGCAAAGGGGCACACAGAGCCTAGTTAAATAAAAGCCCTTCTACATCAGTTGCTTACACGGGTGTTAGTTGCGTGTTGTATATGTATTTTTTGTCATAGCATATTTTGAGAAAAAAATGAAAAAAAAACATTCATGATTAAGCAGACATTTGGCAATAACAGACACCTCTTCTCATTTATTAGCCCACTGAGCTGAGGGTGTACTGTAATATAAGAATTCTGCCTCCACTGCGGCATCCTCGTTTGGACCGTGCGTGATTGTGCTCGCAGAGGTGAAGGGCGCGAGTCATTGCAGGGTCGCTCTTTCAGGCCGCCTACAGTGTCCCCTTTGTCTGCTGATAGAGGCTTACTAGTGGAAGTGAAGGTGAACAAGGAGTGGTTCACCGGCCGCGTCTCGTCTGTGCAAGCTGGCAAGCAGGGCGTTCTCTGGAAAGTGAAGTTTGACTACGTGCCCACTGCCATCACCCCTCGTAGCAGGTGGTAAGTATCCTTTTCCCTTCGGGAAGGCTTTCCCGAGTTCCTTACAATATGGTTGGAGTAAACCAGCAGGTAGACGGATAACGGTGTCGGATTGCCATCTCCGATTTCAGGGATTTCTTCAAGGTTTTTCTGCAGAGCACTGGTTCACAGTAGGGGAAATGGTAAAAAATGACCTGTTCCGAGGTTAACCCTGAAATATTTGAACCCTGCTGCGGAACGTTTTGGAGGCCACGCACACAAAGCAATGCATTGTCACTTCACACAAATAGAAGCAGCAGGCAATGGTGTGGAGTTTATTCTCATGGCACACTTTCTTTGACCTTTTTGCACATTTGGGCAAGAGCTTCTTTGAATAATTGAATTCTTTCCATTTCTATAAAATAGTCATGCTGGTTACATTAATCAAGGTCTTTTTGACAAGGGTAATGTAAGCAACACAGTGCTTTCTGTAATATGTCCATAACAATTACTAATCCAGTTGGAAAGGTTTTAGAATAACCTGATATTCTAGTTTTCTGTGGTGTACAGATGAGCTGTACGTGAAAAGTGATTTAAACATGCTGCCATGTTGAGGCTAGATATGCAACCACGATCCTGAGGATAGGCAACGCTGATCTAGCTGATCCTGCTCGCCAGGCGTTGATCGGCAACCCTGAGCCTGCTCACTAGGAATTGTCTAAGGCAAGGTGCAATTGGTGGACAGACAATTTTCAATAAAACGGAACGTGTCTTGGCGGCAGCAACAGCACAACTGTCTTGAATGTACTTGAGCTGCCTGCCTTCCAAAGCGGGGTATGAAATAGCCAAAGAAAAGAAGTGGTTACCAGTCCTCCAGAGCCCAGGGATGTTGTCCGTGATGCTGCTGCCCTTCTCACGGTCTTGCTGGCAGGGTGCTGAAGGGCAGTGATGATGTGCGGCTGATGCGTCCTCCAACGCCCGAGTCCCAGAGTCCCAACACCTTGGAGGACATGGAGAAGGAGGAAGGAGCCCCCACCCGAATGGAGCCCGACACCACCCAGCCCACGGCCAGCCGGGAAGTCATCGAGAGCCTGGTTGTGAGGATGAGGTAGGCCAGGGGCTGAGTAACAGGCTGCGGAGAGGGTATCCGACCGATCCTGGGGCTTCCGGACCTCTGTGGCATCCTCCCCTTTTCTAACCACTTTATCATCAGGGTCACAGGGCAGCTGGGGCCTATTTTGGCAGGCAGCAGGCAAAAGGTAGGGTACAGTCTGGACCCAGTCCATCGCAGGACACACACAGACACACACTCACACCAGGGCCAGTTGACCTACCAGTATGTCTCTGGACTGCGGGAGGAAAACCATGCAAACACTGGGAGAACATACAAACTCCACGCAGACAGCACTGTAGGAATTAAACCGGGGCAGCAATGCTAATGATAACCACGGAACAAGTAAAGGTTTATTCCATTCTTTACTTGATCCATTGCAGCCTAAGCATGCTGTTGTAGCACCCTACTTGAAAGAATGATAACCATGCTGCCCCTTCAGCGGTTTTTTATTACTTTTATCCCCATCCGATTTGGAAGTGCCAGTAGTAATTTCTGCACTGTGCAGGACCCATGAGGAAGGACACGCTTGTTCCTCTGACGCGCTCGTCCCTCGAGCGGGCCACCTTGTGGCACGAGGCACAGGGCCTTAAGGGAGAGGGCTAGTGCACATTGCCTCCCTGACTAACATCACCGCCGGCTTGCAGCTTCCCATCGCTGGAGGCGCTGATCCGCGGAGAGATTCTTCTCCGCCTCACCACGACGCCTGAATCGTCTGCACTCGGAGCATCTCTCTGTACCGGTTCAGCTGTGCAGGAGTGTCTGGCTCCCGTATATATAGAGATGTACAGGGCGATTGCAAAGTTAGTTCGCCTCTTCAAACACAGTTACCCTGCAGACTGTTCTGTGAAGCCTTGGTATTTCATACACCTACAAATGAGACCACTGGGGACTCGTGTTCTCAGGTAATCCACATTTTTTCAATGGACAAGTGAAAAGTGCTCTGATTATTCCAAGTTCGGAGAACCAAGTGTTTATGTACTTTTCCTTCAGTCTTCTCCATAGCATATTAATATCTTTCCTGTACTTTAAAGATTCTTATGGTTGCAGACACAATTCTGTAACATATTTCCCTTTGCCTTAATCCTTCCAGGATGTTGCTACGGTACTTTTTCCCTCCGGATTTCCAGATCCCTAAGGATGATGTCAACACCATGACTGCAGAGGAGCTGGTGGCTTTCCCAATGGTAGGGAGCACTCTGGGATTGAGCAGAGAGCCTGCTGACACGAGGCTGCCGTTAGATAACCATTCATCAACAGGGCATGGGGGGACGTCCAGGGTTCACCAGGGAACACTGGAAGACAGCATTGTTGGTTATATAATTGACTAGCGGTTATTACACCTTCTTACATATTCTAAATATGAAAACTCTAGAAAGTTGAATTTAACACATAAATATTTGTGTTTGTGAGGAAATTGTAAGCATAAGTTAGATATTATATCTTAATACGCGACGGTCTCGGGTGGGGCAGCTGGGCTGACGCCTGCGCCGTGCCCTGCCTCCACAGAAGGAGTATTTCCAGCAGTACGAGCTGGGGCTGCAGACGCTGTGCAATTCCTACCAGAGCCACGCAGACGCGCGGGCCCGGGCCGTGGTGGAGAAGAGCAACAGCGCCGAAGCCAGGCTCCGCGAGACGGAGGAGAAGCTGCAGAAACTGCGCAGCAACATCGTGGCTCTGCTGCAGAAAGTGCAGGAGGTGAGAGCAGCGCTGCAGCCAGGGCTGGGCTCCCACGCGCTGTTCACTCGCTGCCTGGACACGGGACAGCTCGTAAGAATTATCAGGCCACTGCTGGGAAAGTGGCACCCACTGTATCCAAGGTTTAGACCTATTCAGTTGGCGTGAAGCACCTTGGATATATCTTTCAGGCTGTCCAGCTGAATTACCTTGCTGGGGCAAATGCTACTGCTTTTAAAGTAAATAATAGTTTTATTTTCTTTGTTCATCGAATGTTGTTAGCAAGCACACGTTTCTGAAATCCCTAAAGGGTATTTTCTCCCTTTACGAGACGCACCAGACTGTACTCTTGACTGTCAGATCCGATACTTTTGTTTGGAAGTGACTCTTTTCACTTCACATTACGAATTCAAATGTAGATTTTCAGCAGTTCCGCTATAATTTTTGGCTGCATTGTGCCGAATAGCAGGCACCACAGCTTTGGCTTAATTTAATCCTCTACCTTGCGGGACATCGATATCAACACGGATGATGAGCTGGACGCCTACATTGAAGATCTGCTTACTAAGGGAGATTAAGAGACGCCTACTTCTTACGTCAGCCAAAGGGACTGATCACAGACAGCATAGCTGGCTTGGGCCCGTTCACCCTGTTCCACTTCCTGGAGTCGTCTGTTCTTTTCTTACATTGTTCTGCATTCCTAGAGACCAAGGCGTTTGTGGGCAGTGGCACTGGAGGGTCCAGGAGAAGGGGGCATCGCAGTGGTGGGTCAGTGGCTGGTTGCAGCAGCACTTTGGAAGCAAAGGAGCAGAAAGACTGCTTTTTTTTTTGCAGAAGCTCTCTCCTGCAGGGAACAGGGCTGGCACCACCCTCCCTGTGTGGGCAGTGCTCACCAACCCACCCCGAGCCTGAAAGCGAATCTGCTTTCGCTAATCTGTGGCTAAGCGGGGATGGAGGAATAACGCTAAATGGCATTAATTGTACCAAGGTAACAAAAACTACACTGCATTCAACTTTTAAGGACAGCCAATTGAAAGGGCAGAGGAGGCTGGAGGATGCTGTTTGGTTGTGGACCAAAGTAGCCTACGGAGATTGAGCTGAGCTGGGAGAACCGTCTTCTGCTTCCAAAGAAACTAAGATACCTTGCCTGGATGGCTGTGGTGTTCTCCTGGACCCAGGGAAAATGTGACTTTTACAGCTGAGCTCCAGTCTGTTAACATATTTCTGTTGGACGACTGTTTATGAAAAGCGCATCACCTTCCCCACGGTTTTTAAATTCCTAATTTTTAGTTATCACAGTTCAAAATTTCTACATTTTACCTAAAATAACGTAAGCTTTCTTTGGACTGTTTGTTGTTGTCTGTGACAACTTCACGTCAGGTCTTGCTCAGACTAAAGCTAAACCAGTAATGACCATTGTCAGAAAGTCACTATCGCACTCCCATTGTTGCATCTGCTGTTAAAAAAACAGATTTTCAAAGTAAGGTAAGACTGCTTTGTATATACCACAGGGTTTTTAAATAGCCATACAAAAACAGAGCAGGTAATAACTGCGAACTAATCATTCTGGATTTTTTCCAACTGTAGCTGATTTCAAGGATGTTAGCCATCATAGTCTACTGTGATGATGTGCATAAGATAACAGGGTTTCTTTGAGGCTGTCGTCTTGTGAAATACCATCTGTACTCTGATTTTTATTCTTGATGCAGTCACCTGTTCTCCAAATTAAATCCAAACTTTTAACTAAATGCAGGGTGCAATTTCCCGCTGGTTTTTTGACTGCTGTTTTCCGTTTGTCAGAAGCTTTTACTCCTCACTGCGGAAAGCAGCCTTCGATCTAGATGGGGAAATGTCTGTGAACAGGTGGATTGAAGTCTGGGTTTAATACAGGAAACTTCTACACAGTTTTGTGCTATAAATCCACTTGCAGATGAAAGGATCATTGTTAGTTTCCCAGCTTTAAATTATAGTTTTTCTAGCTACGTTTGAGCCCAGCAGGATCAGATTTTGCTCTTTTGGGGTCTGTTAAAGGCACAAGAAATAGTGCCACAATTGTTCCCTTAACAAGATTAGAGCATGTATATGAATAGGTCAGGAAATAATACTATCTGTAAAGTGTAAACTGTATAACTAGTGTTAACAGTCCATCTTTGTTGTTGCCTGTTCTCAGTTTTGATTACAGCCTGTTAACCGTTGTAATCCAGCCTGATTGACCCATATACGTTTCTTGGGTTCTGTGATTTGCAGCCTGAACAGTCTGCCTGCTGGGATCTGTTAACTGTCCATGTTCATGTTGAGAGGACAGTTCAACACCTTCAAAAGAAATACAGTTTATCAACCAAAAGTGTGGGCTACCTCCACAGGGATGCCCTCAAGCCAAAGTGTTTACTGGATTATCAGTATAATGTTTTTATTTCAGTCCAATCTGATTAATACACCAAATTCCAACTCATGGTTGTGTTCAACACATTGAAGGAGGATCATTTCAATTTCAGATTACCCAGAAACAGGCTAATGTGCGTACAGTTCAGTATACAATTTTTTCTGATCCTCTGCCTTCTCTGAAACAACAGGTTTTGGTTTTTTTAGAATTATTTTAACAATGTTAAAGAAGAAATAAGTGGTTTATTAAAAATGGTGGATTGATTTTTTTGAGATACTGTGATGGACAGATTATTGGAAACACTGAGCTGTAAAAGTTAAAACCCTAAACCTAAAAACTCTAAGGAGGGAGAATCAGTTTCATGTGTGATTTCTTAGTGTTTCAGTATAACAGCTCACCTGGCTTCACTTTTAAAAATTAAATATGTTCATTGTTTTATGATTTTCCTTAAAAAGACAACTCTGTACATTCTGAGAAGACATTTTATTGGATAAAAATAGGCTTTAGTTTTTATGAGAAAGGAAAGGTGACTGCCAGAGCACCAGAGGTATTTTAGACAGCTTCAGGGTTGGCAGGAACCTGTTTCTGTTTTACAAGTGATTATGCATCTTACAAATCTTAATTACAGCTCTGAAAACAAAAGCAGAGGGCATGTGTCCTGCGCAAGGTAGTCTTTACATTTTCAGTAATTCTGTTTCTGGATATGAAATGCACATGGAAAACTACTGTAGAAGGAACAGAAAGGAGCTTCTATCCATGTGCAAACATGTTCCAGACATGGAATGTACTGAAGTTGAGAACATAACTCAATTTAGAATGATTATTAAAGGGATGACAACAAAAAAACATTTAACAACATAAAATAAATATGGTGAAACAGTTCAAATGTGCATGAAAAAAAGTTCAGAGGCACAGGTATTTCTATTATTTGATGCAAGCATTTTAAAGTATAGGGTGACAATTCCAAAAGACACGGCACGAGAGAATAAGAATTTATTGTTAATACACATTCATATCGGTTCTTCATGTGCTTTATTCAAAACTTCATGTCACCAGTAAACATCACAAGCACTACGCAGACTGCTTGTACACAACACAAGGACTTGTGCTAGTGGCTTTGTTTACTGAACACAATCATTGTGAACCCACTTCACCCACCCCCCACTCCCCCAGAAAGTTCCACGAGTATCTTCCGTATACCTCCTCATTTTTTAGCCCTGCTGAAACTGCACACAGCAGCCTGCGGCAGCTGGAGATTAATTCAGAAAGCACTAGTATGCTTACACTGTAACTTGTTCCAAAATACAAGTAGTTGGTTAATAGTTATTTGTTCTTGTACCACTATGGTTACAAGGGTTGTGATGCACTGCTTTCCTTTCTAGATTTCATAGTTGCTAGAGTCCCAGCTGCCTGAAGTTATGTTTTCAGGCAGTGCTGCCAAGCACTCTATCGTCATGAATTTGGGTTGAGATAGTGGCTGTTTTCACGAGAACATTACATTTATTCCAGAGGCTCTTGAGGCCCTGGAGTCTGGGACCCATAGGTGGGGTAGGCGATTGTCCTCTGATCGCTTACCAAATTGTTATAAAATAATCATTTTCCCACCCACGGTCGGGCCTGTTAAGTTACATAACTTGAGTACATACGTGGGATAAAGTTAAGGAACACCAATAACACAGAGCTTACACTCAGAGACAGACTTTAACAGGACATCACAGTCTAATACCAATACCAGCTTCATAAGAAAAGGCACCGAGGTGGAAGGTCCCGACTTCATTATTTATACGCAAAGGCGCTTGAGGAAAGACAAAAAAAATCAGAAATGTCAAACTTTCTCTACTCCACTACA
Organism: Atractosteus spatula; assembly: GCF_055471065.1. Classification (NCBI taxonomy): domain Eukaryota; kingdom Metazoa; phylum Chordata; class Actinopteri; order Semionotiformes; family Lepisosteidae; genus Atractosteus; species Atractosteus spatula. The sequence goes on along the minus strand of NW_028296637.1, from coordinate 36,234 downwards.
AACAAAATAATTTAGACATGTTCTTCTATTGAGCACCCTGATTCATTTTAAAAAGTACAAGAAAGAGGCTGCTGAAATGAGACTAGCAGAATTGATGACCTGTTCCTTAAATTACAGACCTGTCTCTTAGTTTTACTTGAGTGCTGTAATACTTGCATTCCACCACAAGAGGGAAGCATTGGTTATTTTTGGTTACAATCAAATAACAGTTCTTGAATACTGCACTTCAAACTCAGGTTAAAGCTCTGCGTTGTATAAATATGGCACTTCACTACACGTATCAGACTGCTGTTGAAAGAGGGTTTTTTTCTACACCCACTCCCCTTGTCTCTATAACTCCAAAAGATCTAGAATCGTCGCACCAGTACAATTACCTGGGTTTACAAAGCAAACCCTTTTTTTCCCCAGAGCATGTTTTACTTCCCCTCTGCCCTGGGAATGAAGCAATTCTGATTATTTAAAGGCCGGTTTAGGTTAAGCAGCCAAAAGACTCCTGTGCTTCACAGTCGACAAACAAAAACAATAAATATGTGGCTAAGATCACGTAGGATTCAACTGACGATAATTCAGAGAAAAAGGAAAAAAGGTGCAAAGATGTAGGTACCTGAGTAGTAACCACTCTTAAGTATTGTTTAAGACTTCCAGCGCTTAAATATTCATAACTAAGTAGGAAACAAAATACTCATCTTTATTGGTGTGTCACAGAGAAAGCAAGCAGGCAGGTACAACTGTAGAATGAACTACTGGTACCTCACAGCTGACACTTTCCTAACTAAAACATGTTCAACGTGCAGTAAATGCAGCCTCTGAGAAAACAAATTTGTCAATGAGACCTCTCTGAGTTTACTGAACAGTGCTACCCTAGTGTAGCAGGACCCCTCAGGCCTGCTTCAGAGTGCCTGCCCGATCCAAGAAGCATCCCCCTGCGCTGGCCCTTCATGAGGAAAACCTATTGAGTTACCCTGCACCCTGGTATAGCTGTGTTCTTGGCAATGGACTGAAGATAAAACACTGGTGTTTGCAAAAGTCCCAGCTGAAGGGCTGGTCGCCAAAACCTAACACTTCGAGACAGAAGCCAGAAATCAAACCGTGTTACTTGGTTTCCTGTTTTCCACAGAACTGTTACAATAAGGTCTCAAACACCAAAGCCTTGAACTTCAGCCCAGTAATTTGTAAACCCATTTTACCAAAAGTAATACCTGGGGTTGAAGTTTCAGAAGCGAACATCCAGACGCCCAGGCAGGCCACGCCCCTGAAGCTAGCTCTGACTCGGGGGCTCTGTGCATGTGAAGTTCAGGGGGACCTTGGCCTGGATTTCCTCCACCTGCGTCTGCACTGCCTGCACCCACCGCGCCAGGTCTGCCTGCAGGGCCTGCGCCCCCTCCGCCAGCTGCTCCTGCCGGCTCGCCACCTCCGCCAGGAGCTGCCGGTTCTTCCTGGCCCTCCGAAGCCCCTCGCAATCCGTCTCCGCGTCCCGCGGGGCCGCGCGCTTGCCCTGCATGTACCCCTCGAACTCCTCAGCGCTCAGGTTCAGGGCCGGGCCGTCCAGCTTCTCGATGAAGGCCACAGCGCAGCACTGCCGGGAGAGCAGAGACCTGGCTTCAGTTTTAAACAGTTTCTGGGTGAACAGACAGGACGCGACATAGACATATGATACACAAGATGATAAAAGGAACGTCAAATGGTTAATTTTTACAGGACTTGCTTACAGTACACATGTGGTTCATTAATTTTTAGTTTCTTCTTGCATATACAGTCTCGTGAAAAGCATTCACCCCTTCCTGCATTTTCTTCCTATGGAATATTGACAGTGCTTCATGTGGGTCCTAATGATGTATACAGACAGTCTGAGTGAACAAATAACACCAACATTTGGTACTTGTTTCATTAATTTCAGGAACAGTCATCCAACTTCTAGTGTCCCTGTGTGTAAAAGTCCCCCCTAGTTCAATCAATTCAACTAAAAGGCATAACTAAGGCGGTCTGTGTGAATACTTGATTAAGTAACCGGGGCTTATTTGCATCAGCCCTGCTCGGTGTAAAAGAAACTCAGCTGTTCATCATCGTCATCGTCACCAGTGAAGCCCCACCCATACAGACCCTCAGAGCCACGCCACGCCCCGTTCAAAAGAGATTCCTGAAGGTCGTCGCGGGAGTGCGCCAGTCTGGGGACGCTCTGGGGAAGCTCTGGGCCGCAGAGGCCCGCGGTCCCGCAGCTGGACTCACCAGGTTGGTGAAATAGTAGCCGGACGCCCCGGCCATGAGGCTGTGCGGCAGGCCGAAGCGGGTGATGTACTGCGTGTTGGAGTGCAGCCGGGGCGGGCTGGCCTTCAGCACCACCAGGATCATGCCGGACAGAAGTCGTCGGCGCTCGCCGGCTCCGAGCTTCTGGAGGCCAGCACCCGGAAGACACTCTGGTTGCACTTGGAGACGCAGGCCAGCTTGTCCTGCGGCGCTCGCCGGGCGTCCATCTCGATTATCGCTGCCGAGAGCAGGGGGCGAAATGCCTTCATCGTACGGCCACTGGGGTTCGGGAAGTTTCAGAATCTCTCTTCATCCACTAATGTTCTAATCGCTGCTTCCAATTCCGAGTCACAGGAGGAGCTGGAGTCTATTCCAGCAAGGAACAGGCACAGGGCAAGATACAGCCTGGACCGGACACGCACATACTCACAACTGGGCCAGCATTCCCAGAAGCCCGTTAACCTGCCAGTATGTCTTTGGACTGTGGAAGGAAACTGGAGCACCCAGAGGAAACCTAAGAGAGCATGGGCAGGCACTCCACACAGACAGCACCCCAGGCCTGTAATTGAACCCAGGGCCCCAGCATTGTGACGCAGCAATGCTGACCATTGGTAGAGTATAAGAGTGGCTAACTAGCTACAGCCCCATGTAGGACAGTGACAGCTACTCAAAGTGTTGACAAGACAGGTGATCCTGGTGTTCAGGACTATTACACATTCAAGGCATAGATACATTTGAAGGCGTTCCAGGAAGTGAGTTTAATCAGAACTCTTGAGCACAGATCGCTTATGTGCTCAATGAAAAGTCATGCTCAGTGGCCTGGCCAGACATGATGCCCTGATCCTGTCTGACACTGGTAGAGAGCCACTGGGGTCACTGGGTTCCATGAATGTGCAGGCCTTCAAGTGGTCGTCTATCAAAGACTATTATACAAAGCTGTCTGGTTTTGTGTGCACTTTACCCTGTTGTTCTGTAAAAATAAATTCAAAATAGCACAATGGAACGTACCAGCTGAACAAAATAATTAAAAAAGCCTAAGATATCGAACGGAGATGGTGAGGACAGAACAGCATAAGGCATAGCATCTACATACATTTCAGTGCACAACAACAGAGCCATATTCTGTTATTAATCAGTGAGAAATTAAAAGTTACCTTCTTAAAAAAAAACTCACCTGTGATGGCAGGCAGGAGGGCGTCACTGTTGACCTCTAACCTCTCCTCTTTAATGGGAACATGAAGCATCTGAGGGGTCACCCAGCTGAGAGATCTGTGGAAATAGCAGTGGCAAAGATCAGCTTAGTAACTAGTTAGGCAGTGTAGATGTAATAGTAAAAGGCTGCTTCAGACATTCCTAAACCTAATACAGAAGGAAAGACCTCTGTCCAATTATAGTCCACTTCATTAGAAAAACTCATGTGGTGATTTTCTGGACTCTGGGCCTAACCTTCAGTGGTTTAGCAGGTATGCAATCTGAGATACAAATTTTGTTTTAACCCACATGGCTTAAGGAATGATATCTTGCCTTCCTACACCCTGTAAGCCTGAATGAGATTTTGACTTTAAGGAATAATTTCAGCCTATTTGTGTAAATTTCCTCCAGAGGATTAGCTGTCCGCTTGGTGATGTATTCTGGGATTTTCAGCATCTGTTATGAACAACAGCCTATAAAAGGATGACTGTTACTGAGCTGTACTCAGCGGGCTTCCAGGTCTGTGGTCCGAGTCTCACCGGATCCTCCTCTGCAGGGCCAGGTCTTTCTGCTCATCGTCAGAGCTGTCGTGGCAGAACACCCACTTGTGCAGACGCGTCATGATCAGCTTTTCAATGTGCTCCATCATCTGCACCGTCTGCTCCTCGGAGAGGCCTGCAGGACAGAGGGGGGGCAGCAGCTCGAGCCCGAGGGAATCCCACACCCTTCCTCCAGCTCACTGCATGTGCACAACCAAGCCACAGCCAAGCGCTCTTTCAGGCGTGCAACAGGCATTCCTCTCACACGTATCGGTTCTGTGCTCCACAGAACCTTTGGGTTCAATCGGTCAGTCTCTCTCTATGGGTACAGGCAACACGGCAGACTAGAACAGCACGAAAAAGACTTCTATCCCTTTCTTGACCAGAACAAATCCCAGATCTCAACTGTACCGAAAACTGTGTAACAAACTGTTTCAGCAAAGGTCTGGATCCAACACATCCAGCCCAATTTGCTGCAAAACCTGGCCCTTGTGTCACTACGCTACTGACAATCAACCAAACAAGACAGTTTATACATAAGGCCATTCAGTCCCGTCAGACACACAGCACATGAGACCATTCAGTTGTTCTTTAGTTAAATAATGGGGGCCAACCATAAGATACACAAGTTCATACAAAATTGTATTATACACCTCCAACTGCTTTTTACTCACTGCTGAAGTGTCCGGCGATACTCTGATAAAAATCCTGCACCAGATCCCACTGTTTCTGTACCAGCAGATCCTACAAAGAGACAGACGGGGGATCAGCCAATGCCAAGTTCTTCCAGGTTCTAAGCTCTTCATCTCAGTGACACTAGAAAGAGGTCTGCTGCCTCACCTTCTCAGAGAAGCAGTGTGAGAGGGCACTGGACAAAGCGTTAGCAGACCTGGGGCACAGTGGGCTAGAGGAGGAAGGAGAGAGTGGGGAGGGTGAGAGGTGGCAGGAGACAGGCTGTGAGTGACAGGCAGTCTGGGAGCAGAAATACAGATGGGAGACTGGCAGAGACGTGGACAGAGACAGGTAGTCGGTGAGAGGGGCTATTACATGGTAGGCCTCCATGGTGTTGACAAAGGCCGTGCAGCGCGACTACAGGCTCTGGGAGAACGGCTTGCACAGCAGCTTGAGGAAATTAGTAAAGTCTCCAGGCTGGAGGCTCTGAAACGCCTTTAGGGCAGCAGACTGGCTCTCTGTGGGCTCTGGGGACAGAGAGGAGACAGATATTAGTAAAACCAAAAACCCTGCAAGGGGATGAAGGAGCTTGACTGGTAAAGCCCAGGCTCAGAGAGCCGCCCATTGATAAAAACAGAACAGCACAACTGACACTCACTTCAGAGCCAAACTAGATTTCACAGGAAATCTGTGAAACAAACACTGTCCTTAGTTTACTAGTCAGGTGATGGGTGAATTTAAAAGCCTGTGGCTCATTTTGAGAAAATGACGCCTTTGTGTTTTGAGCTATGTAGAGGACCATCTCACCGTTGGGTTTCTTCGGAGAGGAAGAAGGGCCCCAGAAAAGCCTCTTCATGGTGTTGACTCGTCGCCCCTTTTCTGTGCTCTTCTTCTCCTCGAACTTGGAGAAGGTGATGGCTGAGCCCCCTTCCACACCGGGGCTAGGGCTGTGGACACAAAACAGCAACCCCACACACGCTTAGCCATCGCAGAGCGAAGATCTACACACCCCAGGGCACACCGGCCACGGGAAGTCAGAAAGCAACGAGCGCATCCTGTAAAGTACTGGCAAGATCTAGGCAGGAAACTAATTCAGGGCAAACCAAACCAGCAAAATAAGTATCGGAGAACAAGAAAAAAGGGTGGAAGGTATTTGGAACAGAGAACCTAGCCATATACATGAAACAGATTCCCTGGGATCTTTTAAAAAAGGGTTGAATGAGATGATGTTCAATGCTGTACTAGCAACCAAACAAATGATGAGCCCAATGGTCTCTTTTCACTTGTCACCTTGTACCAAAAGCACATGCTTTCTTCAAATGTACACAGGCTGCGCACTGAAGCTCACATGTACACACAATCAATTAGTGCACACGTGAACCCCAATCTCTCTAATGCACAAGAGATAAATACACTCCTTATAAGAACACGGCACTGGAGGGATACAGAATTATGTCATCTTTCTCCAATACAGGGTTGAGGGGGAGCCGGAGCCTATCCTGTCAAGCAACAAATGCAAGTCAGGTCGCCAGTCCACCACACAGACACAAACACGCACTCACACCAGGGCCCGTTTTCCCAGAAGCCTAGCAGCTTGTCCTAGCAGCAGGTCTTTGGACTGTGGGAGGAAACCGGAGCAGCTGGAGGAAACCCACAAGAACGCAGGCAGGGCAAACTCCACAAAGAAACTCTCCTTGAATCGAACCCAGGGCCCCAGCTCTGCGAGGCAGCAACGCTGACCACTGCACCACCCTGCCGTCCAAACGTACATTCAAGATATATACAAGCTAACAGACGTGCTTGAAAAACACTTGAAAAGGTCAACACAAAAATCTTGTTCTGGGGATAAGTAGGGTCAACACAGGTGGAAAATTAGGAGAGGACAAGTAAGAACTGCTTACACATAAATGTAGCTTATCGCAAAAAAAATATCCCTGTGTTCTCTCCTGTGCCTTAGGTGTTTCCATATCATTTAGAAATGAAAATGTAAGCCAGTGTGGCAAAGTACATGATCACATTTAAACCCAGAGCTGCTGTACTGGTTTCATGGCTCCATGAAACTGATAAAAAATTGCAAAGGTAGCTGCATGCTCTCATCTGGAGGATTTCAGCGTACAAACGCGTACATTTCTTTACTAAAAACCTAGAGGGGAGCAGGGATAATATCAAATATCCAAGACCGTCCAGCTATATATGGGAGAGGCCGTAATAAATATATCTTAACGATGACCCACGTAATAGTTCACTGGACTGAATAATTCAACTATTCTCTATTTCTTCATGCTGTACTAAGAACGGGATCAGCTGGTCTCCAACCTTGTTCCACAGGTTTTTTTGCTGCACTTGAGTGTGCAGCTGGGGATGGTGCCGAGACTGTACCATACCAGTAATACTCAACTTAGTACGCAGCTCTGTAACAAATCTACAAGTTCACTGCGATTGACCTATTTTTCTTTTTTTTTTAAGTGAATGTGAGATGCAATTCCATAGGAAACACTTAAGCTCGGTATTTAACCAACATTTGTACATTCAAAACAATCGCCAAGCCCTGAAGAATGAACAGATCCCACCAAATACCATCTGCACAATTCAGTTAGTCCACATCGTGTGCACATATTGTGCCAAGAATTTGGGAGCAGCTGCAGGTGGTCAACAGCATCACAGCTGAAGAAAAGCAGCATTTTTTTTGATCACGAGCTTTAGAATGTTTTCACAAGAACACAGAAACATGCAAGAAGGACGGTGATACACCACTGAAAGCTTCCTGAAAACGACTCTTTTTGAGTCGTGCGACGCAGTTATTAAAGGCAGGGCTCGGGGACACGGCCCCGGGACGTGTACTCAGGCAGTGCGGTCCGCCGTGGGCCCTACCTGCTGTGCTGCCTGCAGGCCTGCGCCCTGCGAGACCTCTCTCGCCAGCACTTGGAGCAGCAGCCCTGCCACGCGGGGTTGCCATAGTAACCACAGCCATCTTTGCACAGCAGCTCCGACTGGTCCACGTGAATTCCCCTGGGTTCCGCCCACATTCCTCCTGGCCTGGAAACAGGGGTCACGGCTTGTTAATGTCACAGCGAACTGTAGTTTCACAAGTGGCAAGCTTTGTCCTCAGATAAATAAACTGAATTGAATCAAAACTAAAATCCAGAACAAAAACACCAGGTTATGGGTTAAGTAACACATGGGAAGCTTAAATGTTGAGCGTACAGTGTACTATAAGTAGGGCAATACCTAGAGCATTCCTGCGTCACGGGACAGCCTGAAGTCATGCCTTGCTCGCTAGATGCCTCAGATTTACAGGAAGAGAGGACAAGAAATGTAACAATACTCATATAAGGAATCTTTGTAAACCCCATCTTATCCCTTCTGGTTTATCTTTTTGGAATGCAATATTTCAAAATATAAACTGGAAGTTAGTTTGGACAACTCCTGATAGATATTGGGATATTTATTTGATAGGTATTACAAATAAAGTTAGAGATATCGTTTAAAATTGTTCATAAGTTTTATTCAGTTAAATTAGTGCTCTCTAAATTTAAACCTGAGCAGGATGATCTGTGTGTTTTTTGTCGGGCTGAAAGGGAATCTTTTGTGCACTTATTTGTAAGGTGTGTGTTTGTGAAGTTGTTTTGGACGGACTTCCAGAGTTTTGTTTGCAGGCAGTTAAAGGTGTTTTTTAGATTTAAGGATTTTGATATTTTATTGTACTGTTTAATAGAAAATTTGGAAAAAGAGCATTTATTTATAGTCAATTTATTAGTCATTTCACATCCATAAATCAAAATGGTCTAATAATCCCCTTTTTAGTACTTTTGAGGTGGAGCTGAAACACTATTTAAATTCTATACAAAATTTGAGAAATAATAAAGCAAGGAAAACATATGATATATGTAAAAAATACAATTTGATCACACAATTTACTTCATTACCTCTGGCGGTTGAATGTTTTTTTTTCTGTTTGGGTTTTTTTCTATTGTACCTGTTTTTGATCCTCTGGTTGTACTTGTATTTGTAAATTCTTTATAAGTTTAATAAAAAAAATTATGAAAAAATATTTATTACAGGAAAAGCGATGAGTTTTAGAAAAAAAAAACTAAAGCGACTCAAACTCCACCTTGGTGTAGGCCTACTTGCCAATAAATCCCGGATTCGTTTAATCACCAGATTCTAGCAGGTTAAAGATGAACGTCACTCTCTTACAAGTACTTTGAATTTCACAAATTAACCTGCTGCGTCATATTTTTCATAAATCAGTGAAGGAAAGCTGCCCGCACTGATCTCTGAACGCCTTTCCTCCGCACATCAGTGTTGATAAGGGTTTCATCTCTGGATAGTGGCAGCACTCTGGAAACGTGTCAGCAATGCAATTTTCTTAATGCAATAAAAGTCATCAACGAACAAAGACAGCAACGCGTATAATCGTTACTTCAACGAAAATTCCTAAAAGTTCGAAAATCGAAGATATAAAATACTCTTCAAAAAATATATTTTCGTTGTAAATTACCTGCACAAAGCTGAAGCTAAGATTACACCAATCGCCGCCCGTATGCGATCTCGTTGTAGGAGACGAGTTATATACTAGACTAGTTATCTTTATTTAAGTTTTCCATATTTAACTAGTTTTCAAATAGGCTTTATATCCGCCGCCCTAGGCACCGAAAGTGAGTGATGCCCTGTTGTTGTACAATCATTTTTAATAACTTAGAAAATAAAATCGATCAAACCCAGACATTTTCTCCCCCGGATCTCAAATGCAAATTAAAGAGAAAAACAGCCTGTTTTTTCTTGGAGTTTTTTTTTGCTAGATGCATGTCGTCTTTTTTTCCGGCGTTTTACTGCTATCAGCCCAGACAACTTTTGCTCGTTTCCCGGAGTTTCCGCAAATGCCGGTGCGTGATGTCTTGATGTTTACAGAGGCTGTCAGATCCGATTTCCCACCCCACTGTCCCAAACACAGCAAAAAGAGGGTTGAAGGGCAACTCATCGGGCTGGACGGCAGCAGTGCCTACACTTTACTGCAACACCGGTGTATGAACGAAGCTGACAGATAAATCAAGTTCGAGATAAAGTACGATTCACCCTCTTCTGTCTCTTGGTGCTTCGTCCGTAACCCGGAAATGCTACACTAAGCGTCACGAATGATCCGGAAGTGTATGCAAATAGCCGAATTTCAATCAAAGTAGAAGACTTTCAGCTGCCACAGTAGCATATGAGGAGTATAGCAACATTAAGCGAAGTGACAAGCAGCTGAAACACCTGCTTTGTTATTTCTTCATGGTTAACTGTAATTCCTTGAACATTCAGCTAAAATTTGAGAGGGTCCTTTTTTCATTTTAAATCGCCTCCACTAATCTCCACGTTTGACAAATCTAAGATGATTCATTTTTTATGAATTTTACAGCACCTTTCTTCCATTTATACTACTGTAAAAATTGTCATCGCTATATTTTTCCTAGAAATGTTTTTTTTTTCTGTTCAGTGAAAAGGGTTTTAAGATGCAAGCTTTTAAAGGAGCTGTATCTGAAATGTGTTATTAAATCAAATTATTATATTTAAATTCAATCGTTTTTTTAAACTATAACCAGGGACAAAAACTTTTTTTGCACCACCAAAAGTGGTGAGACATACAATGTTAAGACAGTCAGCCAATAGCAAATCACCCTTCTTCATTCCCTTTTAAGTCTTTATTAATATTTTTGGTCTGGGTGGATCACCTCTAGAAAAACTGCAGTGCAGAATTGGATGGGGAAAATTTGTGCCTCTCCACAGGTGGATGGAATCTATTGCACAGACCCTCAGCTAATAGTAAATCACCTTGTTTTTGGCAGCTAGGTGTCTCTGTCAAAACTGCTGGGGTTTATAGAGCACCTCCTATTCCCAGACTGGGACTGTGCAGCGATGGGCAGGGAGCAGTCTCACTCCCCTCCCAGCCAAACAAAAATGTGTGCCTCTTCAAAAATATTTCAGATCTACTCTACAGATCCTCAGCTAATTTAGTACATCACCATGGTTTTCTCAGATAAGTGTCTCTGCTAAAGCTGCTGGGGTTTATAAGACCACTTGCTGTTCCCAGACTGGGACCGTGCAGTGATGGGCAGGGAAAAGTGTCAACAACAACCGTGATCCCATCCAAAGTAATGCTGACACTGAAGATCATAGTATTGCGACCAAAACCATAGCTGTGACAGGGAGTAAGCGTACAATAAAAAAACAGTTCTTAGACACAGAGTGGATGACTGGCACTGTTTTGAAAAGGCAGAAACCGTTATGCATCTAAATCACCCAACAGCCAAAAAAAACAAAGGTGGAGTGCGATGCTTGCACTGAGCAGCTTAACTTTGTGTAGGTATGACACAGAATGACAGAGATACTGAATCTGTAGGGTTTCTGTGTTGCTCAGAAAATTGTGATGTTAAAGCCATGGCATTAAAAACTGGGTTCACTTTAATGAACAAATGTGAAGCACTCAGCAGTTTAATACATAATAAGTCAGATGTAACCAAAAAAAAAGTAAAATTGATGTGTCACATGTCAGCATTGGTGCTCAAACAGCGCTGGATTATCTCAGTTTTGGTACTTATTGTGGTAAGACAGACAAACAAATGGTAGTTCAGGTGGGTAGCTGCGTCAGCATGCGTAGGCTGCAAAGGAACAAGTAATTGTTTTCTTTCTTTTTTCCCCAGCATGGAATAAACCTACGTTTCGACCGTGGAGCCTTCTTCAGGTGTTAACAGATGGTGTCCAGCGGGGTCAGTGCTGGGGGTCACACTGCCCTGAGGTGTCCAGGGGGGTCAGTACACTGGACCACAGTCCCCTGCCGCAGGGAACACCTGGCCTGGATCGGACTGCTGCGCACTTGGAATCTACAAATCAACAACCTACATAGGTTAAGTTTTAACGCAGTGAAACTAAAAAACAAGCGAGAATTACGCCACTTCCTCGGCACGTCCTACACTGCCACCCTGCGCCCTGAGGCAGCTTCGCTCTTGCAACAGTAAAGACAGAGATCCGTCTTGAACACAAACACCTGTACGCGTAACCACCTATCGCGTCCCGCCATGTGCGCCCCCCTCCCTCAGCCTTGCTCATGCATATTCATGAGCCGAGGCTGCGAGCCGGCCAATCAGGGGAGGCTGACGTAACCTCGCGAGAAGCCGGAATACAGAAAAGGAATCGGGAGAGCAAAGCTCAGGTTTGAATCAAGATGGCGACTTACTCTATGAGGTACGGTGTAGCGGCGCCGGCGGCTCGTTTACCTGCCTCCTGTGCTGGATTAGACGAGGCTGCGGCGGCTGGGGGTCTGTCCGACCACGGAGTGTGCAGGGAAGCTGGCGGTGCTGCTCTCTGTCCTCCAAGGTCTGCGGGTTCCCCGAGCCGGCGGTGCCGGGTGGAGGGGCTCCTGGGCGCCGGGTCTGGGGGGATGGAGGAGGCGGTTAGGCCGCAGATCAGGGGTTTAGTTTCGCTGGCCCGGCCAGTGTTATGCGACGCCAGCCGGCGAGGGGGAGGTCGGGTTGGGCCTGGTTGCATCACGCAGCCCGGGGTCTCGGCGGGCTTCCCGGCTCTGAAAATAATAATTGCTTACACTTCTATAGCGCTTTTCTGGACACTCCACTTAAAGCACTTTACAGGTAATAGGGACTCCCCTCCACCACCCCCAATGTGCAGCCCCACCTGGATGATACCGGACCATTCGGGCCCGGACTACCAGACTCGGAGACAGTTTTTACCCCCGCACTATCGAACTATTAAACTCCCAGCCTCTCTCACTCTCACCTATGATCTGAACCTCACAGTACCTTCTTTCTTACCAAAAACTTAAACACACATTGAAAATCTACCTCTACCATACATGTCAAAAGCTCACTCCCCATAATTTCATTCCGTTAATGCATGTTCTTGCACATAACCTGTTACCTTTGTTGTTTTGCACACTGCCTGTTGTCCCTGTCTTTCTTATGTTAAACAATTGAATTGTTTTTTTGTACTACTTATTGTCCGAGAGCTAGCTAAATAGCATTTTGTTATACCATATACAGTGGTGTGAAAAAGTGTTTGCCCCCTTCCTGATTTCTTATTTTTTTGCATGTTTGTCACACTGAAATGTTTCAGATCATCAAACAAATTGAAATATTAGACAAAGAGAACACAAGTAAACACAAAATGCAGTTTTTACATGAAGGTTTTTATTATTAAGGGAAAAAAAATCCAAACCTACATGGCCCTGTGTGAAAAAGTGATTGCCCCCCCTGTTAAAACATAAATCAACTGTGGTTTATCACCTCTTTGGAAAGCTGAGTTCAATTTCTCTAGCCACACCCAGGCCTGATTACTGCCACACCTGTTCTCAATCAAGAAATCACTTAAATAGGACCTGCCTGACAAAGTGAAGTAGACCAAAAGATCCTCAAAAGCTAGACATCATGCTGCGATCCAAACAAATTCAGGAACAAATGAGAAACAGTAATTGAGATTTATCAGTCTGGAAAAGGTTATAAAGCCATTTCTAAAGCTTTGGGACTCCAGTGAACCACAGTGAGAGCCATTATCCACAAATGGCGAAAACATGGAACAGTGGTGAACCTTCCCAGGAGTGGCCGGCCGACCAAAATTACCCCAAGAGCGCAGCGACGACTCATCCAAGAGGTCACAAAAAACCCCACAACAACATCCAAAGAACTGCAGGCTTCACTTGCCTCAGTTAAGGTCAGTGTTCACGACTCCACCATAAGAAAGAGACTGGGCAAAAATGGCCTGCATGGCAGAGTTCCAAGACGAAAACCACTGCTGAGCAAAAAGAACATAAAGGCTCGTCTCAGTTTTGCCAGAAAACATCTTGATGATCCCCAAGACTTTTGGGGAAAATACTCTGTGGACTGACGAGACAAAAGTTGAACTTTTTGGAAGGTGTGTGTCCCATTACATCTGGCGTAAAAGTAACACAGCATTTCAGAAAAGGAACATCATACCAACAGTAAAATATGGTGGTGGTAGTGTGATGGTCTGGGGCTGTTTTGCTGATTCAGGACCTGGAAGACTTGCTGTGGTAAATGGAACCATGAATTCTGCTGTCTACCAAAAAATCCTGAAGGAGAATGTCCGGCCATCTGTTCGTGACCTCAAGCTGAAGCGCACTTGGGTTCTGCAGCAGGACAATGATCCAAAACACACCAGCAAGTCCACCTCTGAATGGCTTAAGAAAAACAAAATGAAGACTTTGGAGTGCCCTAGTCAAAGTCCTGACCTGAATCCGATTGAGATGTTGTGGCATGACCTTAAAAAAGCGGTTAAGGCTCGAAAACCCTCCAATGTGGCTGAATTACAACAATTCTGCAAAGATGAGTGGGCCAAAATTCCTCCACAGCGCTGTAAAAGACTCATTGCCAGTTATCGCAAACGCTTGATTGCAGTTGTTGCTGTTAAGGGTGGCCCAACCAGTTATTAGGTTTAGGGGGCAATCACTTTTTCACACAGGGCCATGTAGGTTTGGATTTTTTTTTCCCTTAATAATAAAAACCTTCATTTAAAAACTGCATTTTGTGTTTACTTGTGTTCTCTTTGTCTAATATTTCAATTTGTTAGATGATCTGAAACATTTCAGTGTGACAAACATGCAAAAAAATAAGAAATCGGGAAGGGGGAAAACACTTTTTCACACCACTGTACCTGTATATGAGTATAATGACAAACTTGAACTTGACGATGCGACATCAGCCACAGTGCACCAGAACGCTCACCACACATCAGCTGTGGTGTCAGGACCAAGTCAGGACCTCGGTTTTACGTCTCAGCCGAAGAACGGTGCCTGTTTACAGTATAGTGTTCCCATCGCTAGTGGGGGATTAGGACCCACGTGGACCACAGGGTGAGCGCCCCCTGCTGGCCCCACTAACACCATTTCCAGCAGCAACCTTAGTTTTTCCCAGGAGGTCTCCCATCCTGGTACTGACCAGGCTCACACCTGCTGAGCTTCAGTGGGCTGCCAGCTGTGAATTGCAGGGTGATATGGCTGCTGAAAATAAGCGCACAGCACAGCACCCGTCTCCCGGGGACACGCAGGGCCGAGCCTCCAGCTGCGCTGTGCTTTAATCCCAGATGTGGTGCCTCCGGGGGAAAGGATTATATAATAGAGACAAAAGTACTCACACTACACTCTCTTCTTTAATTTTCGTGGAGTTTTTCTCCATTTCTCCAGTTCCTCCGTCTTCCAAGCCAGTCCACAATCCGTTCTCTCAATCCTTATTCAGTCCGAGTTCCAAAGTCCGTAAGGTTCCACAAATCCGCGCCATATCCAAATCACAAACCGTAAACTGTAATCCTTTATTTCTTCCATAAATCCATTATGCTTAAATCTGTACCAACACCAACCAAATTCACCTACTGGCTTCTGCACTGGTTCACTGTTTCCAGGGCATATATATTTTGTTTCCTGATGAGACACACCTGTGTCTTGTTGTTTTTCGGACTGAGCCCTTTCCATCTGCGGGTCAGCTGGTTTCTCTTAGCGGCCATCTTGGTCAGGTCTACGTCGAGTAGATACCTGTCCTGGATGACCCTTCCCCTGGTCATCTTACATAGATTAAAATATGGAGCAATCTCCTCTCTGTGTTTCTGCATTCGCCCGTCAGTTCAAGGTGCTTTATTAGCATGACCGATGGGTCCAATCAGTGTTGCCTCTGGGACTGTGGGGTCAGTCCCCTGTCTCTCTCTCTCTGTGTGGCTCTGGGACCGTGTGGTCAGTCCCCTGTCTCTCTCCCTTTATTGCAGGATACTGCGTTTCTGTCTGGCAGGACTGACTCTCTCAGCCCTCTGGCTCCAGCTGGTACAGGCTGTGCATCGCACTAACTTCAAGACCTGCAAGCAGAGCTCCTTCTGCAAGTGAGTGTGAACTCGTCCATTCTCCTGCCTCTGCTGAGATCCTCACACCAGTCTGAGCTGGTCAGCAGAAAGAGCCCCAGTGTCGTCTCTGCGACCACCCAGTGAGACTCTCTGGTGTGTGCATGTGCATGTACGTGCGCCTGTGCTCACGCTGTCCCTCTGTCCCAGGTGCCAGTGGGCTGTCCAGCCTGGCCAGTCCCTCTACAGAGCCCTACTGGACACCCAGCAGCTCAGCGATTCCAGACTCTCCCTGCAACTGCTCAACGAGAACAACAAGGTGAGGAGCAGGTCACCCCAGCCAGTGCCGGGGCTGAGCTGGTCAGTGTCAGTGCCGGGGGGGGCAGAGGTCACTGGGCGGGTGACCTGGTCAGTGTCGAGTGGGCAGAGGTCACTGAGGAGGAACTGACCGGTGAGGCAGGTGACCAGGTCAGTGTTGTGGACGGAGGTTGCTGCGGTTGACCCATGCTGTGTCTCCCAGGTGAAGCTGCTGCCGGAACTGTACAGGCTACAGGGCAACATGACCCGGATCAAGATCAACGAGCTGAAGCCACTGAGGCCCCAGATGGAGGTTCCTGATGTTCTGATCTGTGACCCACCTGCTTACCCGTGAGTAAGACCCGCGCAGGCAGGACCCCAGTTCGGATCCTCACGTCCCTTCTTGCATGTGGGACTCGCCAGCACCTCTGACCCGGGACGGCGAGAGGGTGGGGGGGTATCTGTTCTGTTTGGCTGCCCTGCTTTCCCTCCTGTGAAGCCTCTTGTCTGTTGCTGTGGAAACCACCTCCCTGTAGGAAACCACCCGCCCCGTAGGGGGCGCCCCCTTTGTACATAGCGCTCGTTCACACCACTCACCCCCCCCGAATCTCGTTGCTACAGTGACACGAAGAAGGAGGAGGAGGGAGCGGAGACCCAGGACGGCGGAGCACAGGTGGGAGAGAAGGCAAGTATCCCACAATGCACTGGAGCAGCACGTGCTCGATTGTTGTTTAACGAGGCAGTAAACAAAAGCAATATATTTTACGTTTGAGTTTAATTTCTGAGGGATACAGAAAAGCCGAATTAGAAAGCTAGAAGTGATAGAAACATGATCAGCATCCTTTAAACTCGATTGGTCCGGATCCTGCTGGATCCTGGGATTGTGCGTCCCAGGTTCCGGTGCTCTGGGGCTCCTCAGTCAGTGACGCCTCGATAACGCTTGCCCCCCTCCCCCCCCCACGAAGCAGCAGCAGGAGAAGGAGGAGGACCAGTCAGGAATGTGGGAGACCTTCAAGACCCACAGTGACAGTGCCCGCCGCACTCTCGGCCTGTTCTGGCTCAACGTGGCCCAGACTTGTGTGGACATCGTCTCCAACACCGCCGGCAGGAGCCCTGGGGTGGGGGGGTGTGCAGATGGGGCTGTGGGGCTGTGGGGGTGTGTGCGGATGGGGCTGTGGGGGTGTGTGCGGATGGGACTGTGGGGGTGTGTGCGGATGGGGCTGTGGGGGTGTGTGCGGATGGGACTGTGGGGCCCGGCGGGTTCAGGCTCTGGTCTGGATCGGCGAGTCTTAACTCTGGTCTGGCCCGGAGGACTCTGGTTGTGGTCTGGCCTAGTGGGTCTTGGCTGCGGTCCGGCCCGGCGGGTTCGGGCTCCGGTCCGGCCCGGCGGGTTCGGACTGCGGGCCGGCCCGGCGGGTTCGGACTGCGGTCCGGTCCGGCGGGTTCGGCTCCGGTCCGGCCCGGCGGATTCGGACTGCGGACCGGCCCGGCGGGTTCGGACTGCGGTCTGGCCCGGCGGGTTCGGACTGCGGTCCGGTTCGGTGGGTTCGGACTGCGGTCCGGCCCGGCGGGTTCGGACTGCGGTCTGGCCCGGCGGGTTCGGACTGCGGTCCGGTTCGGTGGGTTCGGTGGGTTCGGACTGCGGTCCGGACCGGCGGGTTCGGACTGCGGTCTGGCCCGGCGGGTTCGGACTGCGGTCCGGTTCGGTGGGTTCGGACTGCGGTCCGGCCCGGCGGGTTCAGACTGCGGTCTGGCCCGGCGGGTTCGGACTGCGGTCAGGCCCAGCGGGTTCAGGCTCCGGTCTGGCCCGGCGGATTCGGATTGCGGACCGGCCCGGCGGGTTCAGACTGCGGTCTGGCCCGGCGGGTTCGGACTGCGGTCCGGTCCGGTGGGTTCGGACTGCGGTCCGGCCCGGCGGGTTCAGGCTCCGGTCTGGCCCGGCGGGTTCGGACTGCGGTCCGGTTCGGTGGGTTCGGACTGCGGTCCGGCCCGGCGGGTTCAGACTGCGGTCTGGCCCGGCGGGTTCGGACTGCGGTCCGGTCCGGTGGGTTCGGACTGCGGTCCGGCCCGGCGGGTTCAGGCTCCGGTCTGGCCCGGCGGGTTCGGACTGCGGTCCGGTTCGGTGGGTTCGGACTGCGGTCCGGCCCGGCGGGTTCAGACTGCGGTCTGGCCCGGCGGGTTCGGACTGCGGTCCGGTTCGGTGGGTTCGGACTGCGGTCCGGCCCGGCGGGTTCAGGCTCCGGTCTGGCCCGGCGGGTTCGGACTGCGGTCCGGTTCGGTGGGTTCGGACTGCGGTCCGGCCCGGCGGGTTCAGACTGCGGTCCGGCCCGGCGGGTTCGGACTGCGGTCCGGTTCGGTGGGTTCGGACTGCGGTCCGGCCCGGCGGGTTCAGACTGCGGTCTGGCCCGGCGGGTTCGGACTGCGGTCCGGCCCAGCGGGTTCAGGCTCCGGTCTGGCCCGGCGGATTCGGATTGCGGACCGGCCCGGCGGGTTCAGACTGCGGTCCGGCCCGGCGGGTTCGGACTGCGGTCCGGTCCGGCGGGTTCAGGCTCCGGTCTGGCCCGGCGGGTTCGGACTTCGGTCCGGCCCGGCGGGTTCGGGCTCCGGTCCGGCCCGGCGGATTCGGACTGCGGACCGGCCCGGCGGGTTCGGACTACGGTCCGGCCCGGCGGGTTTGGACTGCGGTCCGGTCCGGCGGGTTCAGGCTCCGGTCTGGCCCGGCGAATTCAGACTGCGGACCGGCCCGGCGGGTTCAGACTGCGGTCTGGTCCGGCGGGTTCAGGCTCCGGTCTGGCCCGGCGAATTCGGACTGCGGACCGGCCCGGCGGGTTCGGACTGCGGTCCGGCCCGGCGGGTTCAGGCTCCGGTCTGGCCCAGCGAATTCAGACTGCGGACCGGCCCGGCGGGTTCAGACTGCGGTCTGGTCCGGCGGGTTCAGGCTCCGGTCTGGCCCGGCGAATTCGGACTGCGGACCGGCCCGGCGGATTCGGACTACGGTCTGGTCCGGCGGGTTCAGGCTCCGGTCTGGCCCGGCGAATTCGGACTGCGGACCGGCCCGGCGGGTTCGGACTGCGGTCCGGCCCGGCGGGTTCAGGCTCCGGTCTGGCCCGGCGAATTCAGACTGCGGACCGGCCCGGCGGGTTCGGACTGCGGTCCGGCCCGGCGGGTTCAGGCTCCGGTCTGGCCCGGCGGATTTGGACTGCGGACCGGCCCGGCGGGTTCGGACTGCGGTCCGGCCCGGCGGGTTCGGACTGCGGTCTTTGCCTCAGTGCTGCAATGATGTGGTTGGATTCTCTCTTCCTGATCGATCGTGAAGAAATTCCTTCTGAGCAGCGCCGAGGCCTACTGGGCTCTAGTTCCACAGCAGTCGAGTCCAGGCCGGGTCTTACCAGAATGGGGTGTGTGCGGATGGGGCTGTGGGGGTGTGTGGTGGGTGTGTGGGTGTTGGGCGGTGTGTGGGGCTCCTGGGTGCTGTGGGCGTTGGGCAGTGTGTGGGGGTTCTGGGGAGTGTGTGGGCGATGGGCGGTGTGTGGGGGTTCTGGGGGGTGTGTTGGCGTTGGGCGGTGTGTGGGGGTTCTGGGTGCAGTGAGCGTTGGGCGGTGTGTGGGGGTTCTGGGGGCTGTGGGGTGTGGGCGTTGGGCGGTGTGTGGGGGTTCTGGGGGGTGTGTTGGCGTTGGGCGGTGTGTGGGGATTCTGGGTGCTGTGAGCGTTGGGCGGTATGTGGGGGTTCTGGGGGCTGTGGGGTGTGGGCGTTGGGCGGTGTGTGGGGGTTCTGGGGGCTGTGGTATGTGTGGGCATTGGGCGGTGTGTGGGGGTCCTGGGGAGTGTGGGCGTTGGGTGGTGTGTGGGGGTTCTGGGGGCTGTGGTATGTGTGGGCGTTGGGTGGTGTGTGAGGGTTCTCGGGGCTGTGGTGTGTGTGGGCATTGGGGCGGTGTGTGGGGGTTCTGGGGGCTGTGGGCGTTGGGCGGTGTGTGGGGGTTCTGGGGGCTGTGGTATGTGTGGGTATTGGGCGGTGTGTGGGGGTTCTGGGGAGTGTGGGCGTTGGGTGGTGTGTGGGGGTTCTGGGGGCTGTGGTATGTGTGGGCGTTGGGCGGTGTGTGAGGGTTCTCGGGGCTGTGGTGTGTGTGGGCATTGGGGCGGTGTGTGGGGGTTCTGGGGGCTGTGGGCGTTGGGCGGTGTGTGGGGGTTCTGGGGGCTGTGGGCGTTGGGCGGTGTGTGGTGGTTCTGGGGGCTGTGGGGGTGTTGGGCCTTGTGTGGGGGTTCTGGGGTGTGTGGGCTTTTGCGGTGTGTGGGGGTTCTATGCGATGTGTTAGCGTTGGGCAGTGTGTGGGGGTTCTGGGGGCTGTGGGGTTATGACGCAGTGGTGGCCAGGCCTGGCGAGGTGTGACGCAGTTGTGGCCGGGCACGGTGAGGTGCGCTGGCAGCTGCAGGGAGTGACACAGTTGTGACCGGGCACGGTGAGGTGCGCCGGCAGCTGTGAGGTGTGACGCAGTGGTGGCCGGGCCTGGCGAGGTGTGACGCAGTTGTGGCCGGGCATGGTGAGGTGCGCTGGCAGCTGCAGGGTGTGACGCAGTTGTGGCCGGGCACGGTGAGGTGCGCCGGCAGCTGCAGGGTGTGACGCAGTGGTGGCCGGGCCTGGCGAGGTGTGACGCAGTTGTGGCCGGGCACGGTGAGGTGCGCCGGCAGCTGCAGGGTGTGACGCAGTGGTGGCCGGGCGCGGTGAGGTGCGCCGGCAGCTGCAGGGTGTGACGCAGTTGTGGCCGGGCACGGTGAGGTGCGCCAGCAGCTGCGAGGTGTGACGCAGTGGTGGCCGGGCCTGGCGAGGTGTGACGCAGTGGTGGCCGGGCGCGGTGAGGTGCGCCGGCAGCTGCAGGGTGTGACGCAGTTGTGACCGGGCACGGTGAGGTGCGCCGGCAGCTGCAGGGTGTGACGCAGTGGTGGCCGGGCGCAGTGAGGTGCGCCGGCAGCTGCAGGGTGTGACGCAGTGGTGGCCGGGCCTGGCGAGGTGTGACGCAGTTGTGGCCGGGCACGGTGAGGTGCGCTGGCAGCTGCGGGGTGTGACGCAGTGGTGGCCGGGCCTGGCGAGGTGTGACGCAGTTGTGGCCGGGCACAGTGAGGTGCGCTGGCAGCTGCGGGGTGTGACACAGTGGTGGCCGGGCAGGGCGAGGTGTGCCGGCAGCTGTGTGACGCAGTGGTGGCTGGGCGTGGGAGGTGCGTTGGCTGTGTGGCAGTGAGGGTGTGTGCGGATGGGTTTGAGGGGGCTTGTGGGCTTTGGGGGTGTGTGATGGGTTTGTGGGGGCTGTGGGGTGTGTGGGCATTGGCGGTGTGTGGGGGCTGTGGGGTGTGTGGGCATTGGGCGGTGTGTGGGGGTTCTGGGGGGTGTTTGGGCGTTGGGCGGTACGTGGGGGTTCTGGGGGCTGTGGGCGTTGGGCGGTACGTGGGGGTTCTGGGGGTGTGTGGGCGTTGGGCGGTGTGTGGGGGTTCTGGTGGGTGTGTGGGCGTTGGGCAGTGTGTGGGGGTTCTGGGGGGTGTGTGGGCGTTTGGGCGGTGTGTGGGGGTTCTGGTGGGTGTGTGGGCGTTGGGCGGTGTGTGGGGGTTCTGGGGGGTGTGTGGGCGTTGAGCGATGTGTGTGGGTTCGGGGGGGTGTGTCGGCGTTGGGCGGTGTGTGGTGTTGTGTGTGTGGGAGTTGGGGTGTGCAGATGGGGCTCTGGTCTGGCCCGGCCCGGCGGGTCCTGTCTGTGGTCTGGCCTGGTGGGACGGTTTCATGCTGTGGTTTTTCACGGCTGGTTCGGACTGTGGTCTGGCCCGGCGGGTCTGGGCTCTTGTCTGCCCGGCGGGTCTGGGCTGTGGTCTGCCCCGGTGGGTTCGGACTGTGGTCTGGCCCGGCGGGTTTGGGCTCCGGTCTGGCCCGGTGGGTGTGGGCTGTGGTCTGGCCCGGCGGGTGTGGGCTGTGGTCTGACCCGGCGGGTCTTGGCTTGGTCTGGCCCGACGGGTGTGGGCTCTGGTCTGGCGCTGTGCAGGGGGCTGGCACCTCTGTCTTTGCCTCAGTGCTGCAATGATGTGGTTGGATTCTCTCTTCCTGATCGATCGTGAAGAAATTCCTTTACCAGATTCTGAGCAGCGCCGGGGCCTACTGGGCTCCAGTTCCACAGCAGTCAAGCCCGGGCCGGGTCTTACCAGAATGGGGTGTGTGCGGATGGGGCTGTGGGGGTGTGTGGTGGGTGTGTGGGCGTTGGGCGGTGTGTGGGGGCTCTGGGGGCTGTGGGCGTTGGGCAGTGTGTGGGGGTTCTGGGGGATTGTGGGCATTGGGCGGTGTGTCAGGGTTTTGGGGGCTGTGGGGTTTGTGGGTGTTGGGCGTTGTGTGGGGGTTCTCGGGGGTGTGTGGGCGTTTGGGCGGTGTGTGGGGGTTCTGGGGGCTGTGGGCGTTGGGCGGTGTGTGGGGGTTCTGGGGGCTGTGGCCGTTGGGCGGTGTGTGGGGGTTCTGGGGGCTGTGGGGTGTGTGGGGGTTCTTGGGGGTGTTTGGGCGTTGGGCGGTGTGTGGGGGTTCTGGGGGGTGTGTGGGCGTTGGGCGGTGTGTGGGGGTTCTCGGGGTTGTGTGGGCGTTGGGCGGTGTGTGGGGGATCTCGGGGGTGTGTGGGCGTTGGGCGGTATGTGGGGGTTCTGGGGGTGTGTGGGCGTTGGGCGGTATGTGGGGGTTCTGGGGGTTTGTGGGCATTGGGGGGTGTGTGGGGGTTCTGGGGGGTGTGTGGGCGTTGCGCGGTTTTGGGGACTGTGGGGTTTGTGGGCGTTGGGCGGTGTGTGGGGGTCTTGGGGGCTGTGGGGTTTGTGGGCGTTGGGCGGTGTGTGGGGGTTCTCGGGGGTGTGTGGGCGTTGGGCGGTGTGTGGGGGTTCTGGGGGGTGTGTGGGCGTTGGGCGGTGTGTGGGGGTTCTCGGGGGCTGTGGGGTTTGTGGGCGTTGGGCGGTGTGTGGGGGTTCTCGGGGGTGTGTGGGCTCTGGGCGGTGTGTGGGGGTTCTGGGGGGTGTGTGGGCGTTGGGCGGTGTGTGGGGGTTCTCGGGGGTGTGTGGGCGTTGGGCGGTGTGTGGGGGTTTTGGGGGCTGTGGGGTTTGTTGGCGCTGGGCGGTGTGTGGGGGTTCTCGGGGATGTGTGGGCGCCGGGGGGTGTGTGGGGGTTCTCGGGGGTGTGTGGGCGCCGGGCGGTGTGTGGGGGTTCTGGGGGGTGTGTGGGCGTTGGGCGGTGTGTGGGGGTTCTCGGGGGTGTGTGGGCGTTGGGCGGTGTGTGGGGGTTTAGGGGGCTGTGGGGTGTGGGCATTGGGCGGTGTGTGGGGTTTCTCGGGGGTGTGTGGGCGCTGGGCGGTGTGTGGGGGTTCTGGGGGGTTTGTGGGCGTTGGGCGGTGTGTGGGGGTTCTCGGGGGTGTGTGGGCGTTGGGAGGTGTGTGGGGGTTCTCGGGGGTGTGTGGGCTCTGGGCGGTGTGTGGGGGTTCTGGGGGGTGTGTGGGCGTTGGGCGGTGTGTGGGGGTTCTCGGGGGTGTGTGGGCGTTGGGCGGTGTGTGGGGGTTTTGGGGGCTGTGGGGTTTGTTGGCGCTGGGCGGTGTGTGGGGGTTCTCGGGGGTGTGTGGGCGCCGGGGGGTGTGTGGGGGTTCTCGGGGGTGTGTGGGCGCCGGGCGGTGTGTGGGGGTTCTGGGGGGTGTGTGGGCGTTGGGCGGTGTGTGGGGGTTCTCGGGGGTGTGTGGGCGTTGGGCGGTGTGTGGGGGTTTAGGGGGCTGTGGGGTGTGGGCATTGGGCGGTGTGTGGGGTTTCTCGGGGGTGTGTGGGCGCTGGGCGGTGTGTGGGGGTTCTGGGGGGTTTGTGGGCGTTGGGCGGTGTGTGGGGGTTCTCGGGGGTGTGTGGGCGTTGGGAGGTGTGTGGGGGTTCTCGGGGGCTGTGGGGTTTGTGGGCGTTGGGCGGTGTGTGGGGGTTTTGGGGGCTGTGGGGTTTGTGGGCGTTGGGCGGTGTGTGGGGGTTCTGGGGGGTGTGTGGGCATTGGGCGGTCTGTGGGGGTTCTGGGGGCTGTGGGCGTTGGGCGGTATATGGGGGTTTTGGGGGCTGTGGGGTGTGGGCGTTGGGCGGTGTGTGGGGGTTTTGGGGGCTGTGGGGTTTGTGGGCGTTGGGCGGTGTATGGGGGTTCTCGGGGGTGTGTGGGCGTTGGGCGGTGTGTGGGGGTTCTTGGGGGTGTGTGGGCGTTGGGTGGTGTGTGGGGGTTCTGGGGGGTGTGCGGGCGTTGGGCGGTGTGTGTGGGTTGGGGGGTTGTGTGGGCGTTGGGCGGTGTGTGGGGATTTTGGGGGCTGTGGGGTGTGGGCGTTGGGCGGTGTATTGGGGTTCTGGGGGTGTGTGGGCGTTGGGCGGTATGTGGGGGTTCTGGGGGTTTGTGGGCATTGGGGGGTGTGTGGGGGTTCTGGGGGGTGTGTGGGCGTTGCGCGGTTTTGGGGACTGTGGGGTTTGTGGGCGTTGGGCGGTGTGTGGGGGTCTTGGGGGCTGTGGGGTTTGTGGGCGTTGGGCGGTGTGTGGGGGTTCTCGGGGGTGTGTGGGCGTTGGGCGGTGTGTGGGGGTTCTGGGGGGTGTGTGGGCGTTGGGCGGTGTGTGGGGGTTCTCGGGGGCTGTGGGGTTTGTGGGCGTTGGGCGGTGTGTGGGGGTTCTCGGGGGTGTGTGGGCTCTGGGCGGTGTGTGGGGGTTCTGGGGGGTGTGTGGGCGTTGGGCGGTGTGTGGGGGTTCTCGGGGGTGTGTGGGCGTTGGGCGGTGTGTGGGGGTTTTGGGGGCTGTGGGGTTTGTTGGCGCTGGGCGGTGTGTGGGGGTTCTCGGGGATGTGTGGGCGCCGGGGGGTGTGTGGGGGTTCTCGGGGGTGTGTGGGCGCCGGGCGGTGTGTGGGGGTTCTGGGGGGTGTGTGGGCGTTGGGCGGTGTGTGGGGGTTCTCGGGGGTGTGTGGGCGTTGGGCGGTGTGTGGGGGTTTAGGGGGCTGTGGGGTGTGGGCATTGGGCGGTGTGTGGGGTTTCTCGGGGGTGTGTGGGCGCTGGGCGGTGTGTGGGGGTTCTGGGGGGTTTGTGGGCGTTGGGCGGTGTGTGGGGGTTCTCGGGGGTGTGTGGGCGTTGGGAGGTGTGTGGGGGTTCTCGGGGGTGTGTGGGCTCTGGGCGGTGTGTGGGGGTTCTGGGGGGTGTGTGGGCGTTGGGCGGTGTGTGGGGGTTCTCGGGGGTGTGTGGGCGTTGGGCGGTGTGTGGGGGTTTTGGGGGCTGTGGGGTTTGTTGGCGCTGGGCGGTGTGTGGGGGTTCTCGGGGGTGTGTGGGCGCCGGGGGGTGTGTGGGGGTTCTCGGGGGTGTGTGGGCGCCGGGCGGTGTGTGGGGGTTCTGGGGGGTGTGTGGGCGTTGGGCGGTGTGTGGGGGTTCTCGGGGGTGTGTGGGCGTTGGGCGGTGTGTGGGGGTTTAGGGGGCTGTGGGGTGTGGGCATTGGGCGGTGTGTGGGGTTTCTCGGGGGTGTGTGGGCGCTGGGCGGTGTGTGGGGGTTCTGGGGGGTTTGTGGGCGTTGGGCGGTGTGTGGGGGTTCTCGGGGGTGTGTGGGCGTTGGGAGGTGTGTGGGGGTTCTCGGGGGCTGTGGGGTTTGTGGGCGTTGGGCGGTGTGTGGGGGTTTTGGGGGCTGTGGGGTTTGTGGGCGTTGGGCGGTGTGTGGGGGTTCTGGGGGGTGTGTGGGCATTGGGCGGTCTGTGGGGGTTCTGGGGGCTGTGGGCGTTGGGCGGTATATGGGGGTTTTGGGGGCTGTGGGGTGTGGGCGTTGGGCGGTGTGTGGGGGTTTTGGGGGCTGTGGGGTTTGTGGGCGTTGGGCGGTGTATGGGGGTTCTCGGGGGTGTGTGGGCGTTGGGCGGTGTGTGGGGGTTCTTGGGGGTGTGTGGGCGTTGGGTGGTGTGTGGGGGTTCTGGGGGGTGTGCGGGCGTTGGGCGGTGTGTGTGGGTTGGGGGGTTGTGTGGGCGTTGGGCGGTGTGTGGGGATTTTGGGGGCTGTGGGGTGTGGGCGTTGGGCGGTGTATTGGGGTTTTGGGGGGGGTGTGGGCGTTGGGTGGTGTGTGGAGGTTTTGGGGGTGTGGGGTTTGTATGCGTTGGGCGGTGTGTTGGGGTTTTGGGGGCTGTGGGGTTTGTGGGCGTTGGGCGGTGTGTGGGGGTTTAGGGGGCTGCGGGATGTGGGCGTTGGGCGGTGTGTGGGGGTTCTCGGGGGTGTGTGGAAGCTGGGCGGTGTGTGGGGGTTCTGGGGGGTGTGTGGGCGTTGGGCGGTGTGTGGGGGTTCTGGGGGGTGTGTGGGCGTTGGGCGGTGTGTGGGGGTTCTCGGGGGCTGTGGGGTTTGTGGGCGTTGGGCGGTGTGTGGGGGTTCTCGGGGGTGTGTGGGCTCTGGGCGGTGTGTGGGGGTTCTGGGGGGTGTGTGGGCGTTGGGCGGTGTGTGGGGGTTCTCGGGGGTGTGTGGGCGTTGGGCGGTGTGTGGGGGTTTTGGGGGCTGTGGGGTTTGTTGGCGCTGGGCGGTGTGTGGGGGTTCTCGGGGGTGTGTGGGCGCCGGGGGGTGTGTGGGGGTTCTCGGGGGTGTGTGGGCGCCGGGCGGTGTGTGGGGGTTCTGGGGGTGTGTGGGCGTTGGGCGGTGTGTGGGGGTTCTCGGGGGTGTGTGGGCGTTGGGCGGTGTGTGGGGGTTTAGGGGGCTGTGGGGTGTGGGCATTGGGCGGTGTGTGGGGTTTCTCGGGGGTGTGTGGGCGCTGGGCGGTGTGTGGGGGTTCTGGGGGGTTTGTGGGCGTTGGGCGGTGTGTGGGGGTTCTCGGGGGTGTGTGGGCGTTGGGCGGTGTGTGGGGGTTCTCGGGGGCTGTGGGGTTTGTGGGCGTTGGGCGGTGTGTGGGGGTTTTGGGGGCTGTGGGGTTTGTGGGCGTTGGGCGGTGTGTGGGGGTTCTGGGGGGTGTGTGGGCATTGGGCGGTCTGTGGGGGTTCTGGGGGCTGTGGGCGTTGGGCGGTGTATGGGGGTTTTGGGGGCTGTGGGGTGTGGGCGTTGGGCGGTGTGTGGGGGTTTTGGGGGTTGTGGGGTTTGTGGGCGTTGGGCGTTGTGTGGGCGTTCTCGGGGGTGTGTGGGCGCCGGGCGGTGTGTGGGGGTTCTCGGGGGTGTGTGGGCGCCAGGCGGTGTGTGGGGGTTCTGGGGGGTGTGTGGGCGTTGGGCGGTGTGTGGGGGTTCTGGGGGGTGTGTGGGCGCTGGGCGGTGTATGGGGGTTCTGGGGGTTGTGTGGGCGTTGGGCGGTGTGTGGGGGTTTTGGGGGCTGTGGGGTTTGTGGGCGTTGGGCGGTGTGTGGGGGTTTTGGGGGCTGTGGGGTTTGTGGGCGTTGGGCGGTGTGTGGGGGTTCTCGGGGGTGTGTGGAAGCTGGGCGGTGTGTGGGGGTTCTGGGGGGTGTGTGGGCGTTGGGCGGTGTGTGGGGGTTCTCGGGGGTGTGTGGGCGTTGGGCGGTGTGTGGGGGTTTTGGGGGCTGTGGGGTTTGTGGGCGTTGGGCGGTGTGTGTGGGTTCTCGGGGGTGTGTGGGCTCTGGGCGGTGTGTGGGGGTTCTGGGGGGTGTGTGGGCGTTGGGCGGTGTGTGGGGGTTCTCGGGGGTGTGTGGGCGTTGGGCGGTGTGTGGGGGTTTTTGGGGCTGTGGGGTTTGTGGGCGCTGGGCGGTGTGTGGGGGTTCTCGGGGGTGTGTGGGCGCCGGGGGGTGTGTGGGGGTTCTCGGTGGTGTGTGGGCGCCGGGCGGTGTGTGGGGGTTCTCGGGGGTGTGTGGGCGTTGGGCGGTGTGTGGGGGTTTAGGGGGCTGTGGGGTGTGGGCATTGGGCGGTGTGTGGGGTTTCTCGGGGGTGTGTGGGCGCTGGGCGGTGTGTGGGGGTTCTGGGGGGTGTGTGGGCGCTGGGCGGTGTGTGGGGGTTCTCGGGGGTGTGTGGGCGCCGGGCGGTGTGTGGGGGTTCTCGGGGGTGTGTGGGCGTTGGGCGGTGTGTGGGGGTTTAGGGGGCTGTGGGGTGTGGGCATTGGGCGGTGTGTGGGGTTTCTCGGGGGTGTGTGGGCGCTGGGCGGTGTGTGGGGGTTCTGGGGGGTGTGTGGGCGCTGGGCGGTGTGTGGGGGTTCTTGGGGGTTTGTGGGCGTTGGGCGGTGTGTGGGGGTTCTCGGGGGTGTGTGGGCGTTGGGAGGTGTGTGGGGGTTCTCGGGGGTGTGTGGGCGTTGGGCGGTGTGTGGGGGTTTTGGGGGCTGTGGGGTTTGTTGGCGCTGGGCGGTGTGTGGGGGTTCTCGGGGGTGTGTGGGCGCCGGGGGGTGTGTGGGGGTTCTCGGGGGTGTGTGGGCGCCGGGCGGTGTGTGGGGGTTCTGGGGGGTGTGTGGGCGTTGGGCGGTGTGTGGGGGTTCTCGGGGGTGTGTGGGCGTTGGGCGGTGTGTGGGGGTTTAGGGGGCTGTGGGGTGTGGGCATTGGGCGGTGTGTGGGGTTTCTCGGGGGTGTGTGGGCGCTGGGCGGTGTGTGGGGGTTCTGGGGGGTTTGTGGGCGTTGGGCGGTGTGTGGGGGTTCTCGGGGGTGTGTGGGCGTTGGGAGGTGTGTGGGGGTTCTCGGGGGCTGTGGGGTTTGTGGGCGTTGGGCGGTGTGTGGGGGTTTTGGGGGCTGTGGGGTTTGTGGGCGTTGGGCGGTGTGTGGGGGTTCTGGGGGGTGTGTGGGCATTGGGCGGTCTGTGGGGGTTCTGGGGGCTGTGGGCGTTGGGCGGTGTGTGGGGGTTTTGGGGGCTGTGGGGTGTGGGTGTTGGGCGGTGTGTGGGGGTTTTGGGGGTTGTGGGGTTTGTGGGCGTTGGGCGGTGTGTGGGCGTTCTCGGGGGTGTGTGGGCGCCGGGCGGTGTGTGGGGGTTCTCGGGGGTGTGTGGGCGCCGGGCGGTGTGTGGGGGTTCTGGGGGGTGTGTGGGCGTTGGGCGGTGTGTGGGGGTTCTGGGGGGTGTGTGGGCGCTGGGCGGTGTATGGGGGTTCTGGGGGTTGTGTGGGCGTTGGGCGGTGTGTGGGGGTTCTGGGGGGTGTGTGGGCGTTGGGCGGTGTGTGGGGGTTTTGGGGGCTGTGGGGTTTGTGGGCGTTGGGCGGTGTGTGGGTGTTTTGGGGGCTGTGGGGTTTGTGGGCGTTGGGCGGTGTGTGGGGGTTCTCGGGGGTGTGTGGAAGCTGGGCGGTGTGTGGGGGTTCTGGGGGGTGTGTGGGCGTTGGGCGGTGTGTGGGGGTTCTCGGGGGTGTGTGGGCGTTGGGCGGTGTGTGGGGGTTTTGGGGGCTGTGGGGTTTGTGGGCGTTGGGCGGTGTGTGGGGGTTCTCGGGGGTGTGTGGGCTCTGGGCGGTGTGTGGGGGTTCTGGGGGGTGTGTGGGCGTTGGGCGGTGTGTGGGGGTTCTCGGGGGTGTGTGGGTGTTGGGCGGTGTGTGGGGGTTTTGGGGGCTGTGGGGTTTGTGGGCGCTGGGCGGTGTGTGGGGGTTCTCGGGGGTGTGTGGGCGCCGGGCGGTGTGTGGGGGTTCTCGGGGGTGTGTGGGCATTGGGCGGTGTGTGGGGTTTCTCGGGGGTGTGTGGGCGCTGGGCGGTGTGTGGGGGTTCTGGGGGGTGTGTGGGCGCTGGGCGGTGTGTGGGGGTTCTTGGGGGTTTGTGGGCGTTGGGCGGTGTGTGGGGGTTCTCGGGGGTGTGTGGGCGTTGGGAGGTGTGTGGGGGTTCTCGGGGGCTGTGGGGTTTGTGGGCGTTGGGCGGTGTGTGGGGGTTTTGGGGGCTGTGGGGTTTGTGGGCGTTGGGCGGTGTGTGGGGGTTCTGGGGGGTGTGTGGGCATTGGGCATTCTGTGGGGGTTCTGGGGGCTGTGGGCGTTGGGCGGTGTGTGGGGGTTTTGGGGGCTGTGGGGTGTGGGCGTTGGGCGGTGTGTGGGGGTTTTGGGGGTTGTGGGGTTTGTGGGCATTGGGCGGTGTGTGGGCGTTCTCGGGGGTGTGTGGGCGCCGGGCGGTGTGTGGGGGTTCTCGGGGGTGTGTGGGCGCCGGGCGGTGTGTGGGGGTTCTGGGGGGTGTGTGGGCGTTGGGCGGTGTGTGGGGGTTCTGGGGGGTGTGTGGGCGCTGGGCGGTGTATGGGGGTTCTGGGGGTTGTGTGGGCGTTGGGCGGTGTGTGGGGGTTCTGGGGGGTTTGTGGGCGTTGGGCGGTGTGTGGGGGTTTTGGGGGCTGTGGGGTTTGTGGGCGTTGGGCGGTGTGTGGGGGTTCTCGGGGGTGTGTGGGCGTTGGGCGGTGTGTGGGGGTTCAGGGGGGTGTGTGGACGTTGGGCGGTGTGTGGGGGTTCTTGGGGGTGTGTGGGCGTTGGGTGGTGTGTGGGGGTTCTGGGGGGTGTGTGGGCGTTGGGCGGTGTGTGTGGGTTCGGGGGGGTGTGTGGGCGTTGGGCGGTGTGTGGGGATTTTGGGGGCTGTGGGGTGTGGGCGTTGGGCGGTGTATTGGGGTTTTGGGGGTGTGTGGGCGTTGGGCGGTGTGTGGGGGTTTTGGGGGTGTGGGGTTTGTATGCGTTGGGCGGTGTGTTGGGGTTTTGGGGGCTGTGTGGTTTGTGGGCGTTGGGAGGTGTGTGGGGGTTTTGGGGGCTGTGGGGTTTGTGGGCGTTGGGCGGTGTGTGGGGGTTTAGGGGGCTGCGGGGTGTGGGCGTTGGGCGGTGTGTGGGGGTTCTCGGGGGTGTGTGGGTGCTGGGCGGTGTGTGGGGATTCTGGGGGGTGTGTGGGCGTTGGGCGGTGTGTGGGGGTTCTCGGGGGTGTGTGAGCGTTGGGCGGTGTGTGGGGGTGTAGGGGGCTGTGGGGTGTGGGCATTGGGCGGTGTGTGGGGTTTCTCGGGGGTGTGTGGTCGCTGGGCGGTGTGTGGGGGTTCTTGGGGGTTTGTGGGCGTTGGGCGGTGTGTGGGGGTTCTCGGGGGTGTGTGGGCGTTGGGAGGTGTGTGGGGGTTCTCGGGGGCTGTGGGGTTTGTGGGCGTTGGGCGGTGTGTGGGGGTTTTGGGGGCTGTGGGGTTTGTGGGCATTGGGCGGTGTGTGGGGGTTCTGGGGGATGTGTGGGCATTGGGCGGTCTGTGGGGGTTCTGGGAGCTGTGGGCGTTGGGCGGTGTGTGGGGGTTTTGGGGGCTGTGGGGTGTGGGCGTTGGGCGGTGTGTGGGGGTTTTGGGGGCTGTGGGGTTTGTGGGCGTTGGGCGGTGTGTGGGGGTTCTCGTGGGTGCGTGGGCGCCGGGCGGTGTGTGGGGGTTCTCGGGGGTGTGTGGGCGCCGGGCGGTGTGTGGGGGTTCTGGGGGGTGTGTGGGCGTTGGGCGGTGTGTGGGGGTTCTGGGGGGTGTGTGGGCGCTGGGCGGTGTATGGGGGTTCTGGGGGTTGTGTGGGCGTTGGGCGGTGTGTGGGGGTTCTGGGGGGTGTGTGGGCGTTGGGCGGTGTGTGGGGGTTTTGGGGGCTGTGGGGTTTGTGGGCGTTGGGCGGTGTGTGGGGGTTCTCAGGGGTGTGTTGGCGTTGGGCGGTGTGTGGGGGTTCTCGGGGGTGTGTGGGCGTTGGGCGGTGTGTGGGGGTTCAGGGGGGTGTGTGGGCGTTGGGCGGTGTGTGGGTGTTCTTGGGGGTGTGTGGGCGTTGGGTGGTGTGTGGGGGTTCTGGGGGGTGTGTGGGCGTTGGGCGGTGTGTGTGGGTTCGGGGGGGTGTGTGGGCGTTGGGCGGTGTGTGGGGATTTTGGGGGCTGTGGGGTGTGGGCGTTGGGCGGTGTATTGGGGTTTTGGGGGGGGTGTGGGCGTTGGGCGGTGTGTGGGGGTTTTGGGGGTGTGGGGTTTGTATGCGTTGGGCGGTGTGTTGGGGTTTTGGGGGCTGTGGGGTTTGTGGGCGTTGGGCGGTGTGTGGGGGTTTTGGGGGCTGTGGGGTTTGTGGGCGTTGGGCGGTGTGTGGGGGTTTAGGGGGCTGCGGGGTGTGGGCGTTGGGCGGTGTGTGGGGGTTCTCGGGGGTGTGTGGGCGCTGGGCGGTGTGTGGGGATTCTGGGGGGTGTGTGGGCGTTGGGCGGTGTGTGGGGGTTCTCGGGGGTGTGTGGGCGTTGGGCGGTGTGTGGGGGTTTTGGGGGGTGTGTGGGCGTTGGGGGGTGTGTGGGGGTTCTCGGGGGTGTGTGGGCGTTGGGCGGTGTGTGGGGGTTTTGGGGGCTGTGGGGATTGTGGGCGCTGGGCGGTGTGTGGGGGTTTTCGGGGGTGTGTGGGCGCCGGGGGGTGTGTGGGGGTTCTCGGGGGTGTGTGGGGGTTCTGGGGGGTGTGTGGGCGTTGGGCGGTGTGTGGGGGTTTTCGGGTGTGTGTGGGCGTTGGGCGGTGTGTGGGGGTTTAGGGGTCTGTGGGGTGTGGGCGTTGGGCGGTGTGTGGGGTTTCTCGGGGGTGTGTGGGCGCTGGGCGGTGTGTGGGGTTTCTGGGGGGTGTGTGGGCGCTGGGCGGTGTGTGGGGGTTCTTGGGGGTTTGTGGGCGGTGGGCGGTGTGTGGGGGTTCTCGGGGGTGTGTGGGCGTTGGGAGGTGTGTGGGGGTTCTCGGGGGCTGTGGGGTTTGTGGGCGTTGGGCGGTGTGTGGGGGTTTTGGGGGCTGTGGGGTTTCTGGGCGTTGGGCGGTGTGTGGGGGTTCTGGGGGGTGTGTGGGCATTGGGCGGTCTGTGGGGGTTCTGGGGGCTGTGGGCGTTGGGCGGTGTGTGGGGGTTTTGGGGGCTGTGGGGTGTGGGCGTTGGGTGGTGTGTGGGGGTTCTCGGGGGTGTGTGGGCGCTGGGCGGTGTGTGGGGGTTCTTGGGGGTGTGTGGGTGTTGGGCGGTGTGTGGGGGTTCTCGGGGGTGTGTGGGCGTTGGGCGGTGTGTGGGGGTTCTTGGGGGTTTGTGGGCGTTGGGTGGTGTGTGGGGGTCCTGGGGGGTGTGTGGGCGTTGGGGGGTGTGTGGGGGTTTTGGGGGTGTGGGGTTTGTATGCATTGGGCGGTGTGTTGGGGTTTTGGGGGCTGTGGGGTTTGTGGGCGTTGGGCGGTGTGTGGGGGTTTTAGGGGCTGTGGGGTTTGTGGGCGTTGGGCGGTGTGTAGGGGTTCTCGGGGATGTGTGGGTGTTGGGTGGTGTGTGGGGGTTCTCGGGGGTGTGTGGGCGCTGGGCGGTGTGTGGGGATTCTGGGGGGTGTGTGGGCGTTGGGCGGTGTGTGGGGGTTTTGGGGGCTGTGGGGTTTGTGGGCGTTGGGCGGTGTGTGGGGGTTCTCGGGGGTGTGTGGGCGTTGGGCGGTGTGTGGGGGTTCAGGGGGGTGTGTGGGCGTTGGGCGGTGTGTGGGGGTTCTTGGGGGTGTGTGGGCGTTGGGTGGTGTGTGGGGGTTCTGGGGGGTGTGTGGGCGTTGGGCGGTGCTTGGGGGTTTTGGGGGCTGTGGGGTTTGTGGGTGTTGGGCGGTGTGTGGGGGTTTTGGGGGCTGTGGGGTTTGTGGGCGTTGGGCGGTGTGTGGGGGTTCTCGGGGGTGTGTGGGCGTTGGGTGGTGTGTGGGGGTTCTGGGGGGTGTATAGGCGTTGGGCGGTGTGTGGGGGTTCTTGGGGGTGTGTGGGCGTTGGGCGGTGTGTGGGGGTTTTGGGGGGTGTGTGGGGGTTTTTGGGGCTGTGGAGTTTGTGGGCGTTGGGCGGTGTGTGGGGGTTCTGGGGCGTGTGTGGGCGTTGGGCGGTGTGTGGGGGTTTTGGGGGCTGTGGGGTTTGTGGGCGTTGGGCGGTGTGTGGGGGTTTTGGGGGCTGTGGGGTTTGTGGGCATTGGGCGGTGTGTGGGGGTTCTCGGGGGTGTGTTGGCGCTGGGCGGTGTGTGAGGTTTAGGGGGGGTGTATGGGCGTTGGGCGGTGTGTGGGGGTTCTGGGGGTGTGTGGGCGTTGGGCGGTGTGTGGGGGTTCTGGGTGCTGTGGGCGTTGGGCGGTGTGTGGGGGTGCTTTGGGGTGTGTGGGCGTTGGGCGGTGTGTGGTTGCTGTGGGGTGTGTGGTCGTTGGGAGGTGTTTGGGGGTTTTGGGGGGTGTGTGGGCGTTGGGCGGTGTGTGGGGGTTCTGCGGCGTTTGTGGGCGTTGGGCGGTGTGTGGGGGCTGTGGGGTTTGTGGGCGTTGGGCGGTGTGTGGGGGTTTTGGGGGCTCTGGGGTTTGTGGGCGTTGGGCGGTGTGTGGGGGTTCTCAGGGCGTGTGTGGGGGTTCTGGGGGGTGTGTGGGCGTTGGGCGGTGTGTGGGGGTTCTTGGGGGTGTGTGGGCGTTGGGCGGTGTGTGGGAGTTCTGGGGGGTGTGTGGGGGTTTTGGGGGCTGTGGGGTGTGGGCGTTGGGCGGTGTGTGGGGGTTCTCAGGGCGTGTGTGGGGGTTCTGGGGGGTGTGTGGGAGTTGGGCGGTGTGTGGGGGTTCTGGGGGCTGTGGGCGTTGGGCGGTGTGTGGGGGTTTTGGGGGGTGTGTGGGGATTTTGGGGGCTGTGGAGTTTGTGGGTGTTGGGCGGTGTGTGGGGGTTCTCGGGGGTGTTTGGGCGTTGGGCGGTGTGTGGTGTGTGGGGGCTGTGGGGTGTGGGCGTTGGGCGGTGTGTGGGGGTTCTCGGGGGTGTGTGGGCGTTGGGTGGTGTGTCAGGGTTCTGGGGGGTGTGTGGGCGTTTGAGCGGTGTGTGGGGGTTTTGGGGGGTGTGTGGGCGTTTGGCGGTGTGTGGGGGTTCTGGGGGGTGTGTGGGCGTTGGGCGGTGTGTGGGGGTTCTGGGTGCTGTGGGCGTTGGGCGGTGTGTGGGGGTTCTGGGGGCTGTGGTATGTGTGTGCATTGGGCGGTGTGTGGGGGTTCTGGGGGCTGTGGTATGTGTGGGCATTGGGCGGTGTGTGGGGGTTCTGGGGAGTGTGGGCGTTGGGCGGTGTGTGGGGGTTCTGGGGGCTGTGGGCGTTGGTTGTTGTGTGGGGGTTCTGGGGGCTGTGGGCGTTGGGCGGTGTGTGGTGGTTCTGGGGGCTGTGGGGGTGTTGGGCCTTGTTTGGGGGTTCTGTGGTGTGTGGGCTTTTGCGGTGTGTGGGGTATTCTGTGGGGTGTGTTAGCGTTGGCAGTGTCTGGGGGTTCTGGGGGCTGTGGGGTTATGACGCAGTGGTGGCCGGGCCTAGCGAGATGTGACGCAGTTGTGGCCGGGCACGGTGAGGTGCACCGGCAGCTGCAGGGTGTGACGCAGTGGTGGCTGGGCCTGGCGAGATGTGACGCAGTTGTGGCCGGGCACGGTGAGGTGCGCTGGCAGCTGCAGGGTGTGACGCAGTTGTGGCCGGGCACGGTGAGGTGCGCCGGCAGCTGCAGGGTGTGACGCAGTGGTGGCCGGGCTTGGCCAGGTGTGACGCAGTTGTGGCCGGGCACGGTGAGGTGCGCTGGCAGCTGCAGGGTGTGACGCAGTGGTGGCCGGGCGCAGTGTGGTGCGCCGGCAGCTGTAGGGTGTGACGCAGTGGTGGCCGGGCGCAGTGTGGTGCGCCGGCAGCTGCAGGGTGTGACGCAGTTGTGGCCGGGCACGGTGAGGTGCGCCGGCAGCTGCAGGGTGTGACGCAGTGGTGGCCGGGCCTAGCGAGATGTGACGCAGTTGTGGCCGGGCACGGTGAGGTGCGCCGGCAGCTGCAGGGTGTGACGCAGTGGTGGCCGGGCGCAGTGTGGTGCGCCGGCAGCTGCAGGGTGTGACGCAGTGGTGGCCGGGCCTGGCGAGGTGTGACGCAGTTGTGGCCGGGCACAGTGAGGTGCGCTGGCAGCTGCAGGGTGTGACACAGTGGTGGCCGGGCAGGGCGAGGTGTGCCGGCAGCTGTGTGACGCAGTGGTGGCTGGGCGTGGGAGGTGCGTTGGCTGTGTGGCAGTGAGGGTGTGTGCGGATGGGTTTGAGGGGGTTTGTGGGCTTTGGGGGTGTGTGATGGGTTTGTGGGGGCTGTGGGGTGCGCGGGAGTTCTGGCTGCTGTGGGCGTTGGGTAGTGTGTGGGGGTTCTGGGGGCTGTTGGGTGTGTGGGCATTGGGCGGTGTGTTGGGGCTGTGGGGTTTGTGGGGGTTCTGGGGGGTGTGTGGGCATTGGGCGGTGTTTGGGGGTTCTGGGGGGTGTGTGGGCGTTGGGCGGTACATGGGGGTTCTGAGGGGTGTGTGGGCGTTGGTCGGTGTGTCGGGGTTCTGGGGGGTGTGTGGGCGTTGGGCGGTACGTGGGGGTTCTGGGGCCTGTGGGCGTTGGGTGGTGTGTGGGGGTTCTGGGGGCTGTGGGCGTTGGGCGGTGTGTGGGGGTTCTGGGGGCTGTGGGCGTTGGGCGGTGTGTGGGGGTTCGGGGGTGTGTAGGCGTTGGGTGGTGTGTGGGGTTTCTGGGGGGTGTGTGGGCGTTTGGGCGGTGTGCGGGGGTTCTTGGGGGTGTGTCGGCGTTGGGCGGTGTGTGGTGTTGTGTGTGTGGGAGTTGGGGTGTGCGGATGGGGCTCTGGTCTGGCCCGGCCCGGCGGGTCCTGTCTGTGGTCTGGCCTGGTGGGAC